>NC_134273.1:50151686-50451686 GCF_031893055.1 Leptodactylus fuscus | reverse complement strand
GTCTGAATGAAAAGGGACTGTATGGTAGGATACCCAGAAGGACCCCACTTCTTACCCAGAGACATCAAAAAGCCAGGCTGGAGTTTGTCAAAACTTACCTGAGAAAGCCAAAAACGCTTTTGAAGAATGTTCTCTGGTCAGGTGAGACAAAAGTAGAGCTTTTTGGGAAAAGGCATCAACTTAGAGTTTACAGGAAAAAAAGAGGCCTTCAAAGAAAAGAACATGGTCCCTACAGTCAAATATGGCGGAGGTTCCCTGATGTTTTGGGGTTGCTTTGCTGCCTCTGGTACTGGACTGCTTGACCGTGTGCATGGCATTATGAAGTCTGAAGACTACCAGCAAATTTTGCAGCTTAATGTAGGGCCCAGTGTGAGAAAGCTGGTTCTCCCTCAGAGGTCATGGGTCTTCCAGCAGGACAATGACCCAAAACGCACTTAAAAAGCACTAGAAAATGGTTTGAGAGAAAGCACTGGAGACTTCTAAAGTGGCAGCAATGAGTCCAGACCTGAATCCCATAGAACACCTGTGGAGAGATCTCAAAATGGCAGTTTAGAGAAGGCCCCCTTCACATCTCAGGGACCTGGAGCAGTTTGCCAAAGAAGAATGGTCTAACATTCCAGCAGAGCATTGTAAGAAACTCATTGATGGTTACCGGATGCGGTTGTTCGCAGTTATTTTGTCTAAAGGTTGTGCTACCAAGTATTAGGCTGAGAGTGCCAATACTTTTGTCCAGCCCATTTTTGGTGTTTTGTGTAAAATGATCAATGATTTGACTTTTTCTCATTCTCTTTTGTGTTTTTTTTTTCAAAATAAATGAAGATATTAATACCAAAGAGTTTGTGCTTGCAATAATTTTCTGGAAGAAAATGAGTATTATCTGACAGAATTGCAGGGGTGCCAATACTTTTGGCCAACACTGTATATTAGAACATTGAGCAGCATCACAGTAAAGTTGCCTAGCAACCAGAGGTCTGGCAGTAGAAATGTAAGATGTCAGCTCCCAGAGATAAAGTCAGTCTTATTGTGACACGCTCAGAGTTCTATTGATGCAACTTAGCCTCACTTTTCTCTGGGGGCTGCCATCTTGGATTTCCCTTGCACTGAGCTTTCCCTTAGCAACTTGCTTACTTGTGCAGACCACAAAAGGTAGACAACACCATACAAAAGTGACAATACGCACGTACACATGGTGCTGACATCACCTACAATATTGAGATTTTTTTGTCTTGTCTTTATTTTGTTCTTGTTTGTTTTTTTAATTTTCTCTTCTCAACACGTACCTGCCTTGAATTCCACTGTTTTCACTGCCTCAACCTTGAAGGATTTTTTCAAAATGTTGCAAAAAAATAAAGGGGTAGGAATGGCATTGCTAAAAATTATTTACAATTCTAACTTGATTTACAGTCTCACTGCAACATAGTTTCTAAGGCTTCAAAAGAGACACACTGCATGTCCATCTTGTCCAACCTTATTAGGTTGGTAGATCTGGTAAACTGGATGGGACCCAGAAGAGGGATGGCCGGAGCAGGGGGTGAGCGGGACCATAGGAAGGCGTTGGGGTGGGTAATGGCTAGCCACAATTTTTCAATTTCGACCCATCTGGTGAAATGTATGGCTCAGCTTAAGGGCCTCTAACTTAATTTGGAAGGGTTCACCTCAAGGGCCACAGAAGTAGTTTTTGGAGGTCTCACCACATCACGCACACAATGACAGTTAAGGGTGGGTGCTGTTTGATTTCTCCCTTGCCTATGCCATTTGTGGTTGTCATAGGCAACGTGATTTAAAGGGGTGCATGCTAATGTTTCTTTAGCTTAAAATTTGTCTTTCTGTCCATACTAATGTAGTATAAAGAAGGTTTCCAAGTATTTTTCCACTTTCATAGAGGTTATATTGAGTTTGGAAAGTGTCTCGTTGATAGGCTGTGATAGTGGCGTAATACTGGGACTTGGGCGTGTTAGATGCACCCAGGCATGCTTCCCTTACTGTCCTAGTTGCATTCCAGAGGTGTTGGCATCATTTCCTGAGGTGTCATTGTGGACTTGGTGACTCTCCTTAGTCGAATATTGGTTTCCCCTTAAACGAATATTTTTTCCCCATAGACTATAATGGGATTCGATATTCGATCGAATAGTCTAATAGTCTAATATCGAATATCAAATATTTCACTATTCGATCATCTCTATTTTTAAGGCTCCAAAAGAGACACACTGCATATCCATCTTGTTCAACCTAATATATTAGCCTGCAATCCTCCCCCCGCTCCAGAGAATGGTATATCCTCATACGGTACAGTGCAAGTCAATTCTCCATCCTTTTCTGCTCCAAACTGACAGTCAGAATAAAGGCCTGAATCAGCTTCCCAACACCAAATATCTGGTAGGATGTGGATGTCAGGAGCATCCTTAGACTGCGGGGTTGATATTTCGGTAAGTATATGCTTTACCTCCGTTCCCCTTCCTTACCTCTTAGCTGCGATTTTCTATGCATGATGAAGTGGTTTGTCCCAGCTGTAGATCCCCCTGTTCACGCGCACAGTTGGTTCGGGCCACCGGCATTTAGCTTTGCTGGCCACTCCCCCCTGCCTTTTCAGCTTGTGCGCCGGAACAGAGGAAACTGCAGCGATCTCATGGCAGTCCGAGGTAGGCCAGATGAAAACGCCTTGTTGGAAGCCCTCTATCCTCCTGCCATTTCCTACCCCCGCCCCTTCTGGCTCCACTGTTGCGGCGGCCATCTTAAGACTTCATGCTCCTGTTTCCTCTGTTGCTCTTTTTGAGTTCCACTATTGTTTTCAGACACTAACAACCTTATAGTGTAGCAAAGCTGGAAAATCACAGTGGATATCCAAAATAGTAGAAACAAAAGACCAATTGGCCTCTCACCTGTTGCGGTTGTGAAACTGTCACAACCACATATAAGGCAATGAATAGTAACAGGCGGAGGTGGCAGCACACCCAACATACACCAATCACCAGGGAGAACAGGAACAGACACTACATCAAGGAATAGTAGCGCTCTCAAGTCAGGAAGAATGAACACAATAAATGGATGAAACTTTATAGGGACAACAATAAAATTTCAACCGTTTATTATGTGTTCATTCTTCCTGACCTAGGGGCTCTTTCACACGGGGCTAGTGGGGCGGGATTTGAAAACAGAATCCTCCTCCATACAATAGTGGCCTGTATAGACCACTAGCGTTCGTTTTTCCGTTAGCGTTTTTTTGCCGCTAGCAGAAAAAAGAAGCGACATGACCTTTCTTGAGGCGGATTCCGCCTCATGAAATCAATGCAAGTGAATGGGAGATGGAAAACCGCTAGCGTTTTTTTTTTTGCCAGAAACTGAGACGAGGTTTTTGGCAACAACCGCCTTAAAAAAAAAAAAAACACCAGGCGTTTTATCAAGGTCCATTAACTGTGCTGGAGGGAAAAAATGCCTGGCGGTTTTTGCCAAAATACGCTCCAAAGATCACCTCATGTCCAAAAATCGCTTCCTAATTCCTGAAGCGTTTTATTTCAGGACCAAATTCTGCTACCTCCTATTCACGTGTGAACTAGCCCTAAGAGTGCCACCTCTACTATTCCTTGATGTACTAGAAACAATAGTGTCAAGGAAGAGTAGCGTCAAGTGCAAGGTACACAACCAACCGTCAGATAAATGTCAACCGTGCTAACTATGCAATTGGGGCCAATTGGCATGTCTCTCACAAAGAAAGGAATAAAAGTTATAGCTAATTTTAAGTTGCACTGCACAGGAGTGTCCCTTTCCTTTCCAATCTATTTGTGACATTAGATTTGTTTTATTGTCAGTTTGAGGACAGGTAAAGGAAAATGACTGACTTCCATCTCCATTCAAGACTCCATTCCATCAGATTTCCTTAGCCCTTTAAGGACAAAAGTTTTTCTGCTACTCTAACAACTCATTTCAGAAGAATGAAACCTAGTGGATGCATAAATTATGCTAAGTTCACACGTGAATTATGTGTGACGTCATTTGGTCCGGAAAAAAACGCTTCCTAATTAGGAAGTGGTTTTTGGACCTTGATGCGTTTTTTGGAGCATTTTCTGGAGCAGTTTTTAGTAAAAACCACTTCAGACAACGCCAGGTGGTTTTCCCCTCCCAGACAGTGAATGAGCCGTAAAAAAAAAATCGTCGCAACGTGGTTTTCGCCTCCCATTCACTTCTATTGACCTCCTGAGGAGGAATCCGCCTGAAGAAAGGTCATGTCGATTCTTTTTTCCACTAGCGGCAAAAGAACGCTAGCGGTCTTCATAGACCACCATTGTGAGGTGGCAGATTATTACATGGATTCCATAATCCGCCCCCTCTGTGTCTGTGTGAACAGGCCCTTAAAGATCTATCACAATTGCCATGGATGCGGTAAAAAAAAAAAAAAAAAAGCCTACAGATCATCTTACACATGAAATACAAATTGGCCAGTTGCTACTGTATATTAGGAGTTTTCCAGGATATTTTCATTTATAGCCTGTTCGGTACTATTCCGTTATCGGGCCAGCAGCAGCGCATTTCAGCACCAGCTTTCGGGACAGCAGTTCAGTTCAGCAGCGGGAATTACAATGACATCCGAGGACTGCTGGCCCGATGCTTGTGCCCAGTAGCCAGTACATCAATGACCCCCCCTCCATCTCCTCCTCCTTCCAGTGCTGCCCCCCAGCTCTCCTTACATCTACCCCGTACCCTCTCCCCGCCACATGACTAAGCCGATGCTGGCCCGATGATAGAGGCCGTGCTTGTGTGTAGTAGGCAGTACATCGATCGATGCCCTCATCCTCCTCTTCCTTCCAGTGCTGCCCCCCAGCTCTTCTTACATCTGCCCCGTACCCTCTCCCTGTAATAGGCCTCACCGTAAATCTTGAGCAATGAATGCTACTAGATAGCCGCCGGACGCTGCAGAAAGTTTGTCCCTCCGGCTCGCTGTAGCTCACCGTTCCTATAGTCGGCGTGTTTCTTGTCAGGGCCTGGATTGAGCCCCGGTGTCTTTCCTTTCGGTCTCGGTACTAGCGCTGAGGTGAGGCCTAGTCGTGTGGCGGGGAGAGGGTACGGGGAAGATGTAAGGAGAGCTGGGGGGCAGCACTGGCAGGAGGAGAAGGATGGGGGAGGGGGGTCATCGATGTACTGGTTACTGGGCACAAGCATCGGGCCAGCAGTCCTCGGATGTCATTGTAATTCCCGCTGCTGAACTGCTGTCCCGAAAGCTGCTGCTGAACTGCGCTGCTGCTGGCCCGATAACGGAATAGTACCCAGAAGAACCTTGAGATTGGTGAATGTGAAATCACATTCACCAAGAAAAGTCCTCAATTCCTGAATTTTGCAGCCTCCTCAATTAGCTGATCGTGTAGGTCCTATCAGTTGACCCTTCTTATCAGATATTGAAGACCTATCCTAAGAAAAAAGGTATATCCTGAATAGTTTGTAATGGCTATTTGACTAGCTGCCAATATACAGTGTACAGAGCCGGCTTTGGGCCCCACGTCGATTAGGTATTTATGACCATCGGGCCAGCAGTCCTCGGATGTCATTGTAATTCCCGCTGCTGAACTGAACTGCTGTCCCGAAAGCTGGTGCTGAAATGCGCTGCTGCTGGCCCGATAACGGAATAGTACCTTCTTCTGCAGCTCATTCCCATTTAAGAGAATGGGACAGAGCGTCAATACCAGGTTCAACCGTTACTCAATGTACGGCACTGTGCATGGTATACAAGGATGAGATTGTAACACTTGCCTTAGCTCTGTGACCCTTTCAGTGAGGCAATTGAGGGGTTGCAGGATGTCGAATCCCCCCAATCATACACTTACTTATCTGATATGGCTGACCTTTTCGGTGAGTCGCAGATTTTTTTTTCTGATGATAATAAATCTGGGTGTGCCCATGGCCCTGCATGCTCCCTTTCATGAAAGTGGCAAAAGCGGTGCACAAAAACAAAAAGGTTGAACAGCTTCAAACCCCAAACCAGCTCAGCGGACAGAAAAGTAAAAACATGGAGAGACAAATGATTCCTTTCAAAGAAATCAGTGCAAAAGAAGCAGAACAAAAATGAAATTATATAAATTTGGTATATTTTGTACTGACCCACAGAATAACTTCTTATGTATGACATGAAGAGTAAATATATATATATATATATATATATATATATATATATATATATATATATATATATTTCTTATCATTTCCCATTAAAAGCTCATAAAAATATAGTGAAATAACTTCTAGGCGCCTCACAAAGGTAACATCGAAAAATCCACCTGACGTGTGCTTATACTAGGACACTGACTGCCCGCTGCTTTAATTTCTGCCGGAATTGACAAGCTCTATAAAAGTCCCCTTCAGGGTAAATCCTCTGCGAAGGAAGCTGAACTAGCACACGACATCTGAAGTGAAAACATGGGGACCTTCTGTGGAGCTGCACATTTATAACCTGACGGGAGAAACCTCCTCACGGCGGAATCTTTGTCTCGCGGAACGTTTCTTCTGAGCTTACCCGGACGGACTTAATTGGAGACCATGGCCAGCGCAACGGAGAGCTGCTGGAAACACTTCCGGCCAACTCATCGCTTCTAGTTGTCAGTGTCTTTTCTGTTAATCATGGTGTTGCTTACAATGATAGCCAGAGTGGCAGACGGCCTGCCCCTGGCAGCGTCCATGCAGGAGGATGAGCAGGTAAGTGACGAGTATAGAAGTCATGCTATGTTCCTTACTCTACTTGTGTTCACTGGCCAGGGTACAGTAGCAGGTGGTGTATGGCATAGTGGCGACTAACAGTAGTGTGACTTTGGACATATTTGGTCTTGATAGGGGTTTCATAGCAGATACATGTTTGTAAGGAGTGTCATATGTTGCAGATGAAAGAGGTGAATACTTCAGTATCCATATTCTTCATGTATAGAGGCTCCTGTGTATACTGCAGTCAGTCACAGCTTGTGGGGATATCAGATTACTCAAATTGCTATATTTTTCTCTAAATTCGTTTCTTTGATTCCTTTGCCAATGCCACACAACATTGGCTTTCTAGTAAAGGCTAGGCCTGAGTCATTCTTGTTGTGTGATTTTAATACATGACCAATATGTCTGTGCTTGGCTCATGAGGACTAACCTGTTAGAGAGTGTCATGATCTTCTAGGAGCCTGTAATTCTCTTCACTTTTATAAAACATACCTTTATAAAGGTGTGTTCACAGTGAGTTTTGTTACACTGATTCTGTTTTCAGTGGTGGTCAGTGACTGTTGCCTGTCATAGTTTTCAGGCCCAGGGAATGTCTGAGGGTAGGTTCACATGTGCGTACGCTTGGGGACCCCCCGAATGGAAACCTAATCTGCATAAAAAAAGAGGTTACCTTAGGAAACCTGCGGACCACATAGACTATAATAGGGTTCACGTGGTTTCCGCCTGAAAAGTGCAGAGAGGGGACGGAATCCACATACGTAGACCTAGCTCAGACGTGAACCAAGCCTGAGATATACCGTAATTATTAATAAGTGTGCGCCTCTAAATAATTTTAGCTCATCTCTCTATCTCCATAGCAAATTATTAACATAACACATAAAAATTTGGCCTGTTGTGTTGACTACTTTCCTTGTGGTGCATTTACAGTTCTTGAAGGCTGAGGCCCCACATTGCAGAAATGCAACCTCTATTGTTGCAGATTTTGCTGCCTTTTTTTTGAGCCAAACCTAGGAGTGGCTACAAAAGGAATGGGAGCTATATAGAATTACTTATGCTTCTATCATCTGCTCAATCCACTCCTGACTTTGGCTCAAAAAACTGCAACAAGAAAAGCTGTGTTTGCGCAACGTGGAGCCTCAGCCTAAAGGGGTTTTCTAGGCAAAAATAAAAAAAATCTGTTAGTGCTAGTAATGGGTTAATAACTGCACCTATATACCTTTAGCGGAGTGATTTTTGAGTGTCTGTGGGAGCTGCTGGCATCCTCTGCATTTGTTTACATGGTGTAACTTACTGCTGTGCAGCTTCCACCCACACTAGTTTCCTCTCACTCTGTACCCCCTCCTAAACTATCCCTCCCACTACTAGCTCCTTCCCCCTTGGCTCACTAGCTAAATTATCCTTTCCACTACTAGCCCCTCTCCCTTCGGGTGCATTCACACTGAGTATACGCTGACTGATTCTGAACGTTAAAACACGTTCAGAATCAGCGCATACAAAGCAGATCCCATTCATTTCTATGGGAGCCGGCATACGTGGGTATCACATTCAAACCAATAGGGAAAAAAGCAGCCCATTCATTTCAATGGGGAGCGCACGTATGCCGGCTCACATAGAAATGAATGGGATCTGCTTTGTATGCGCTGATTCTGAACGTGTTTTAACGTTCAGAATCAGTCAGCGTATACTCAGTGTGAATGCACCCTTCGACTGTCTCACTAGCTAAGCTATCCCGCCCACTACTAGTCCCAACCCCTGTCTCTCTAACTAAACTATCCTGCGCACTGCTAGCCCCTCCCCCTATCTAAGCTATCCTGCCCACTACTAACAAAGAGGAAGAGAGGAGGAGCCGTTCCTGGACACAGGAAGGCTAGTAAGTATGGATGGGGATGTTGGGGGGGGGGGGGGGGATGTTCCATTTCTTAAGCAGTTAAACAGAACGTCACCGGATTATCAAAGTGTGGGCAATTATAGATTTTATTTATTTTATTTTCTTAATAGAAATAAATTAAAAGTTAAGCGGGTGAAGGGGGATTAGTTTAGGGGTAATTCTTAGTTTTTTTTCTGGACAAATCCTTTAATATTTGTTTGGTTTTTGTTTTTTTCCCTTGTAGTCTGGGCGAGACTTGCAACAGTATCAAAACCAAGCCAAGCAGCTCTTCCGTAAACTGAACGAACAGTCACCTGCTCGATGTACCCTGGAGGCCGGAGCAATGACATTCCAGTAAGTAAATCTAGTTTATCCCATTTCATGAATAAAATGTAAATCGCGTCTTGTTTTCCTCTGGTCTTTTCCAGTACATATACATTAGGTATCTTACTCGATATGTGATATCTGTAATTGTATGTTGATGGCCAATTCAGGTTCTGTGTTTGATCTGGGGGACATGATCCATATGACAGTCACGTTTCTGGACTGCACATTGCTCAGCTGAACCACACACATTGCATCATAGCTTCTGTGACTTCCAACCTGTCCAAGGGTCTACTTTTCCCATACGTATCATATGAGTCACCATTATCAAGATGCTCTTTTTGCTGACAGTGAATAGCAAGATGACTCTTGCTTTACATCCATAAGCTGTCACATGAAAACTTTACTCCAGTCTCCAGGCAGCAAGTTAGAGCATAAGCAGCTGAACTGATTCATGTATAGGTTTGTGGAAAAAGTTGAGGTCTAACTAGTCATGCATTTATTGATTTCTTTGCTCTTTTTATTTTCAGAAGTCATAGAGGTAGTCATGACACATTGCGTGGTGAAGGTGTCGTTCACCTTCTCCTCCAAATGACTAAACAGCAGGAGTTAATGAGGATGCATCTCCTCTGGTCTTCATGAATGTAGCTTCAGTATCTCCAGTGAACCAGGAGAGGGACCATGGCTAGAAGGTCCAGCAGAGCAGCCAGCTCACAAATTTCAGAGCTCCATGCACAAATCGCTGTTTGCTCTGTTCATTAAACTGTCACATAGTTCTGTAAAATCTGACTGTTTAGTGAACAGACACAGTACTGTATAGGTTCAATACATGCTGCAACCTTTACTGTATTGCCAGGTTCTTACACAGTCACACAGAATGCAGAGTTTCTCTGGTTGGAGCTAGTAGACGCATTTGACAATTACATCACTAACTTAAACTGAACCTTTCACAATGAAAGTGCTGTGTAAACTGCAGACAGCATGTTATAGAGCAGGAGCTAAGTAGATGGATATATATCTTTGTTGGAAAAGATTCAGTATAACATGTCATTTATCCATTTATTTCTCTGTTCCATTTAATCGAGTCCAGTGAGTGATCCTATCAGTGATGTATGGCTACATCTCTAGGTACAGTTATAGAGGGGCCACTGTCATTCACTGATACGTTTCATTTGTTAAAATGTCTTAAACCTCTCATAGTTTCATAACATGGCCAAAATTATGTGGACACCATCACACCTATATATAAATGTATGAGCTTGTTGGGCTTCCATTTCAAAACCAAGGGTGTTAGTTTTACGGTTTTAATAGTTCCCACTGTTCTGGGTAGGCTTTCCACAATATTTTGGAAGTGTATCTCTGAATATTTGTGCTCATTCAGCAGGACTGTGGAGTTGGAGAAAAAAAGTTTGTAACTTAAACAACTCTAAATAAAATGAATATTTTTGTAAATTAAATTATACAATATTATATTTTCAATATTGTATAGCTTTTTTTGCGTATTTACAGTCATAGGAATTCAATCACTGGCTTTTTAATGAATTAGAGCAGTGGTTCTTAACCAGGGTTTGATCAAACCCTAGGCCTTATGCATCGTTCATTTTGTGTACCAGTAAAAAACATATACCTATGTCTTGAATTTGGAAAAAAATCATATTTGATTTATCACTTAAGAAGGGTTCGGTGAATGTGCATATGAAACTGGTGGGTTCGGTACCTCAAACAAGGTTAAGAACCACTGATTTAGAGGATCTTTACGGCTTCTACCTGACCATGTCTGTCCACAATTTGTTAACAAGTTAGAGTCAGGCTGTGGATAAATATAGTTGAAGTCGATCATTGGCACAATGCCTTTATGGACCTCACTTTGTGCACAAGGGCACAGTAATACTGGGTTCAGGAAAGGGCCTTCCCCAAATTGTTGCTACATAGTTGGAAGCATACATTTGACTTTAGCATTCACTACGAATAAATGGCCTTGCCTAAAACCTGAAAAACGGACCCGTGCCATTATCCCCACTCCCTCAAATGTTACAGTAGGTACCATCTCATATTTATCCATCTGGCCCCGCGGAGCTGCCTCCCAGACACTGCAGGTCTCTGGACATCTACCGAGCTCAGATTTATCCGTAAGATTAATAGAAATGAGATATACACGCTGCTCAAAAAAATAAAGGGAACACTCAAATAACACATCCTAGATCTGAATGAATGAAATATTCTCATTGACTACTTTGTTCTGTACAAAGTTGAATGTGATGACAACAAAATCACACAAAAATCATCAATGGAAATCAAATTTATTAACCAATGGAGGCCTGGATTTTGAGGTTCCTCCTAATGCAGGACAATTTGAGACCTCATGTGGCTGGAGTGTGTCAGCAGTTCCTGCAAGATGGGGGCATTGAAACTATGGACTGGCCTGCCCGTTCCCCAGACCTAAATCTGATTGAGCACATCTGGTACATCATATCTCGCTCCATCGCGTTGCACCACAGACTGTCTAGGAGTTGACAGATGCTTTAGTCCAGGTCTAAGAGGAGATCCCTCAGGAGACCATCCGCAACCTCATCAGGAGCATGCCCAGGCGTTGTAGGGACGTCATACAGGTATGTGGAGGTCAAACACACTACTGAGCCTCATTTTGACATGTTTTAAGGACATTACATCAAAGTTGGATTAGCCTGTGTGTGTTATTCCACTTTCATTTTGGGGGTGACTCCAAATCCAGGCCTCCATTGGTTAATAAATTGGATTTCCATTGATGATTTTTGTTGTCATCACATTCAACTTTGTACAGAGCAAAGTATTCAATGAGAATATTTCATTCATTCAGATCTAGGATGTGTTATTTGAGTGTTCCCTTTATTGTTTTGAGCAGTGTATATTTCATTAATCAAGAAAACGCATTTACACTGCTCTGGAGTTGGGAGATGGCATGCTTTACACCATTCTAAGAGAAGAGACAACCCTAGCAATCCTGTGTTTGGCAAGGAGAACCCCGCATGGTCCTGTATGGTCATATTATCACACAAAACTTGGTACACACTGTCAGGGTCTGGGGTTGCTAGTTGGGGTGGCATAGACACAAAAGTACAGATTCTTTAGTCCAAAACAAAGGTAGACTTTATTTTCACTCAAAAAGGTAGTGCAGCAACAAAAGGAAACAATACAAAAATAAATACCTGCCCGGCTAGGTTCTAACTAAACATAGAATAGGTTACCTCACCTAGAATAACAGAAATCAAAAAGTCAGTTGAATCATTCAGGACACAGCTCCAAAAATATGACCTCTCTGTTGGCTCTCCAGCCAAAGTCTGCCCCAAAGTCTGCTTCTGGAGCTGACTTCTTAAACCTCCCTTAATGACCAAACTATCTGCAGCTGAGTCGCTGCCGGAACATCCCCAAAGTGTGGACTGGAGGGGGGTGGAATGACAGGTTCCACTACCAACCTACCTTCCATTCCTAAAAATCCAGCCCAGTAACCGGAACTCTGAAATAACCCTCAGCAGACAATAATTATCTGCTGAGAAACGTTCTTTCTGGAGTTTTCTCATCTCACCCACCTTAGTAGTCTGGGTGAGATGTACACCCCCTCCATCACCTGACCAGCCATCGGCTTACAACGCTTGCAAACTATTTCACACAAGATTAAACTTTCTACTTTTGATTGCGCTACCAAACTATGCATTAACCCTCAGATATGAACCTTTCAACTCCAGTCCTGCAATAACAACTCAGGCACCATTGATTCCTTTTTACTTCTGTAATAACTTCTCAGATGCAAGTGATTTCAGACTCTGCAATAACTTCTTAGTTACTAACAGTTCTCCCCGTTCTCTGCAATAGCCTCTCAGATAATCATTTTTCATTCAAGCATGTAATAACCCCTCAGGCTTGAGTAATTCTTCACCAAGTATGTGATAACCCCATAGACACATGCCATTCTCCTCCACCTTTACTATAACCTTTCAGGCCAATTATTTTCTTCTAAGTATGCAGTGACCCCTCAGACGTGAGTAATTCTCTTCCATGTATGTAATAACCCCTCAGACACAAGGAAAAGGCCTTCAAGTATGTAATAACCATTCAGACATGAGCAATCATTTTTGCGGTTTTAGGAAATACCTGAAGGAGAACCGATTGGTAAAATTGTAACTGAAGAATTATGAGCAATTCTCCATCAAATATGCCAAGTCTGTAGGGTTATTGCATGCCTAAAGAAGAATTACTTCTATCCAAAGCATTAATCTCATACTTGGAGGATAACTGCTTGTGATTGATCGCTAATGCTCGGCAGTTAATGGAAAAAATAAACAGAATAGAAAGTCCACTCAATGAACTGATGTGAACTTGCCCACATTCATTTATTTCAATTATTTTGCATCCAAAATATGCTAATTAATCAGGATTACTGATTATATGTGAGTAACCACAACCAAAATTTAGTAGCATATAAATAGGAACCTTGCATGTAAATATGGGTGTATCTTAAAATAATTGTTCATTACTTGTAAACTAGGTAAAATGTTTAATCGTGATTTTGATTTGGATCATAATCTCCCAGACTGGGATATTGCATACTTCAGGGATTGGTCATATTCAAGAGATTATTGCTTACTTGGAGGAAAATCACTTGTCTCAAGTTGGAGAATTTCTCTGTCTGAAGGATTATTTCAGATTTTAAAGGATTTGCTTGCATCCTGCTCATGCAGGATGTAATGCTCATTTTCCCAGGGTTTACCCTGCTGTACTCTCTGGTGCTGTTTAGCATAGAGTAAGAGTGGAAATTATTAAGATTTATTTGGACTGTTTACTGTAAAAGAGTGCAATATTGCAGTAATTTGTACTGTAAAGGGAGTTTAATACAACCTCTATGGCAGGGTTCACACTACTACGTTCCGGAGGACGCAGATCTGAGTTGAATACAGACGTGGCTAAAGCAAGGAGCTGTCACAGCTCTGCTCCTTGCTTTGCCGCTGCATTCCAGCTAGTCGCTGTGTAGACGCGATGTGATGATGTCACATCGCGCCTACAACTGTATGCGAGGGAGAGAGCGGCGGGGGAGCGAGGAGAAGGTAAGTTTAATGTGTACAGAGAGGTGGAACGTGAAACTGGGGGCAGATGAAGGAGGGGACGGCATGACACTGGGGACAGAGATGGAGGGACATGAATCTGGGGGCAGAGATGGAGAGGACATGAATCTGGGGGCAGAGATGGAGGGGACGTGAATCTGGGGGCAGAGATGGAGGGGACGTGAATCTGGGGGCAGAGATGGAGGGGACGTGAATCTGGGGGCAGAGATGGAGGGGACGTGAATCTGGAGGCAGAGATGGAGGGGACGTGAATCTGGGGGCAGAGATGGTGGGGGCGTGAATCTGGGGGCAGAGATGGTGGGGGCGTGAATCTGGGGGCAGAGATGGAGGGGACGTGAATCTGGGGGCAGAGATGGTGGGGGCGTGAATCTGGGGGCAGAGATGGAGGGGACGTGAATCTGGGGGCAGAGATGGAGGGGACGTGAATCTGGGGGCCGAGATGGAGGGGACGTGAATCTGGGGGCCGAGATGGAGGGGACGTGAATCTGGGGGCAGACCCTCGTGTATAATAATGTTTGTGGGGCCGCTGCCAGGATCTGTAAGTAAGTAGGGCCTGTTACCGCCTGGAGTAACTCCAGTCAGTAACGGCCTATTAAAACAAGAACGCAGCGGTAGCGTCTGTCACCGGGCCGCCTAATGTCCCGGGCCCTGTGGCAGCCGCTGCTGCTAGCCCCGGTAGTTACACCCCTGGTGTAAATGTTTTATATCTTTGTGTAAGGTGCATAAATTTTTATTTTTGATAAAGATAGTTAAAAGAAATTGTAATAGTTTATACTACATATTTATTGAATATGTAAAATCAATAAAAATGTTGAAATGAAAAAAAAAGTTGTTCACAATTAATGTTACGACAAGTTAGTAAAATGCCAAAATAATAAAAAAAATTTAAGTGGAAAAAAATGAGAATTTTACTAACCAATAAACCATAACCAACAATTAAACATGTTTTTCGCGAGCGAAGCCGCGGGTATTCTACTAGTTTATAAATAAATAAAAATAGGAAGTTTGTGATTTTTTTTAGATATTAAATAAATGGAGGTGAAAATTAATGTCATTTTTTTCAATAATATGGTCATTTAGCACTAAAATGAATACATTCACAAGGAGTTAAAGGGGTCCTATCATTCAATCACAATTTTTTTTCTCATTAACATGTCGGAATAGCCTTAAGAAAGGCTTTTTCTACCTTTCGTTGTCTTCTCTGCTGGTGGTAACAATCGAAAAGGGGATTCATCAGATAAAATGACTTTACCCCAGTCCTCAGCAGTCCACTCCCTGTACCTTTTGCAGAATATCAGTCTGTCCCTGATGTTTTTTCTGGAGAGAAGAGGCTTCTTCACTGCCCTCCTTGAGACCAGGCCTTGCTCCAAGAGTCTCCACCTCACAGTGAGTGCAGATGCACTCACACCTGCCTGCTGCCATTCCTGAGCAAGCTCTGCACTGCTCAGAGACACTTTTAAGAGACAGTCCTGGCGCTTACTGTTTTTTTTTTTTTTTTTTTGGTGCCCTGGAGTCTTTTTGCCAACAATGGAACCTCTCTCCTTGAAGTTCTTGATGATGCAATAGATTGTTGACTGAGGTGCAGTCTTTCTAGCTGCGATACTCTTCCCTATTAGGCCATTTTTGTGCAGTGCAATGACGACTGCACGTGTTTCTTTAGAGATAACCATGGTTAACAGAAGAGAAACAATGATGCCAAGCACCAGCCTTCTTTTAAAGTGTCCAGTGGTGTCATTCTTACTTAATCATGACAGATTGATCTCCAGCCCTGTCCTCATCAACACCCACACCTGTGTTAATGGAGCAATCACTGAAACGATGTTAGCTGGTCCTTTTAAGGCAGGGCTGCAATGATGTTGAAATGTGTTTTGGGGGATAAAGTTCATTTTCTAGGCAAATATTGACTTTGCAAGTAATTGCTGTTAACCTGATCACTCTTTATAACATTCTGGAGTATATGAAAATTGCCATTAGAACAACTGAAGCAGAAGACTTTATAAAAATTAATATTTGTATCATTCTCAACTTTTGGCCATGACTGTACTGATTTCTCACTGGGGGCTAGTGAAAAAAATCCAGATGTGATGGAATTGCTGAAGCTGCACATATTAAGATATGCAAAGAACTGTAGTTTATGGAGTTGGTCCTCTTAAAGTTAATTATGTAAATACTAAACCATGTATTTAAAAGAATCTCTTTTGTTCTTTACCGTAGCTACTTAATTGAAAAGGGTGTTTGCTATCTGGTGCTATGTGAAGTGTCATTTCCTAAGAAACTAGCATTTGCTTATCTTGAGGATCTCTATAATGAATTTGATGAGCAACACGGAAAGAAAGTCCCCACAGTATCAAGACCTTACTCCTTTATCGAGTTTGGTAAGTTTTCACTGTTGTAAATATAATGCTTGTTCCATGCCAAATTAAAAAGAAAAATTGCAAAGATTAATACAGTTTCACCAAACAGCACAGTGCAATAATGAGCATGTGTCTATAGTACATAGTACTGTGCAAATAATTTTGGGTGGCTGTGGGAAAAATTCTGCAAGATAAGAATGTTTCAAAAAGTAGAAGTGTCAATAGTTTATTTTTTTTTGTAAGTTTAAGAAGATACAACTTGAATGAACAAATGAGAAATCTATATCAAATCAATTTTGGTGCAACCACCCTTTAGAGGAGGTGTCCTGGAAGTGATTATACGGCCCCCTCTGAGCCCTATGCTGAACATTGAGTCTATCAGGAACTACATAAAGAGACAGCTTTGAGCAAGCCTGGATTTCCAAGGTGTTTGGGGTCAACCTCCCTGCCTAAATCTTTCAAATGCTGTGTGCAAGTGTACCTAGAAGAATTGGTGCTGTTTTGAAGGCAATGGACAGTCACCAAATATTTATTTGTAATTTGATTTGGATTTCTCTTTTGTTCATTCACTTCATTTTGTTAATTAAGGAAAATAAACTATTAACGCTAATATTTATAAAAGCATTTGTTCATTTTGCAGCACTTTTACACACAAATTGCTCAGTAAGGTAAATCCTAGATAAAACTCCTTAAGGCCGGGACCCCAGGGGGCAGAAACACAGCTGGAAAAATCTCTGCGTTTTACAGTCAGGACAAAGTGAATCCCATGCCCACTTTATGATAAAAACCACGATGCGTACATGCTACGGTTTTGCAAATCGCAGCATGACAAGTATACCTATGGAAACGCCTGCAGTTTCCCTGTAGGTATAATTAGTACTATACAGAAGGGGCGCTATCCAACCAACTTCTACAGAAGTATCAAATGGATAAAAGAATCCGCGCATACCAACCATAGTTCTTGTTTCATTCGTTTATTAAAGCCTCACACACAACGCATTTCGAAACCGAAAGCTGGTCTCTTCTTCAGGTGTACAAAGGACAATATTACATAGATACTGAGAGCACAGTATCACACCAAACTTTCATTTCTAAAAAGTGCTTTTGAAAAATGAAAGCTGTGCTGTGATTGTCTTTTGTGAACAGTGTTTTGTTTTTTGTTTGTTTTTTAATAACAAAATTTTTCTTTTTTTTTTTTTTTTTTGACTTTTCCAAGTATGCAAGTGTGGTATTACCATAATCCTATTGACTTGAAGTATAAATTTAACATGTCTGTTTTACTGTGCAATGAACAGCACAAAACCAAAAAACAAAGATATAATATATATATATATATATAATTTTTTTTTTTTCTCTATTTCAGTATTTTTACAAGGGCTGTTGTACAAGTCTTGTGTATTACTGGTTTAGTTGGTGTGCCATTGATTGGTTGCCTGGCATGTTGAGTCTTGTTGTGCCATTGTTGAGTCTTGTTGGCATGTTGAGTCCCTCTTCCTGTGTCTTCTTCCGTCCTAGGTTCCAGAAGAAGATAGAGGCGTCACTGGAGATTTCTCTCGCAGCATTGGGGACGCCCCCGGTGCTGTTTGAGCATTGGGGACTGCCGCCAGTGCTGTGAGAGAACTCATTTGCTTACTAAAGAAAACCGGAATTTCTACCAAATGGCGGCGCAGAGAAAAATAGCCTTTCTTAAGGCTATTCCTATGTGTTAGGGACAAAAAAAAAATTCATTTTAAGGATAGAATCCCTTTAAAAATGGCAGTGTGTGTCTTTAATTTTCTCTGTTTTATAATATGCCAAACAAAACCAAACAAACTTATTTCACTCTTCTAATTGTTTGGTCTTATTTTGTAGATAATTATATTCAGAAGACAAAGAAGACTTATATTGACAGTAGAGCAAGAAGAAACTTGGGTACCATCAACACAGAGTTGCAGGATGTTCAGAGGATCATGGTAGCAAACATTGAAGAAGTACTGCTTCGTGGTGAAGCTTTATCAGGTAACTTCTATAAAAGTAATTGAAATGGATAACTTAGCCAGCCCCGACATCCATCGTACTATTGTAGCTGAGTCTTTAAACATGGAGCCCACTCAGGAGCTGAGCAGTTGCTATAGTTGACAGGTGTGTACTGTTTTACACTGAAAGGATGTTCTGGCAATGTCTGTGACTGAAGGCAACTCTAGTTGCATAGGAGTAAATGGAGCACTAGTTACGTAAGAGCGCTTCATTAAAGTGTCTTTGTAAAATATCCCCTTTTAACACTTAGGAGCAAGAAGCTGCTGGTGGAAACCATAGCAAACTGTTAGATTCTAGCTTCCCTTTTCAAAATGGCAAGAAAAAAAGTCTCACTACATAAGCAAATATTTCATGTTGTATGATTAGTGTCACAGACTAAAGTATATCATTTATACAAACAAGAATAAAACAGTATTAGTAAATTGTTAAAAATGTCTGTGTACATACCGATAAATTCAAAATTCTTTCATTTAGCTACTCACATTGAATGCTACTCTGGTGATAGTTGCATTCAGTTATTATTTATAGTCTATTTCTCTTTCAGCACTGGACACAAAAGCCAGCAATCTCTCAAGCTTATCAAAAAAATACCGTCAAGATGCAAAGTACCTGAACATGCGCTCCACCTACGCTAAATTGGCTGCGGTTGCTGTGTTTTCAGTCATGTTGATCGTGTATGTCCGATTTTGGTGGCTGTGAACTAGAAGAATCATCAAAACTGTGAAGGTTAACAAATGGAATATATGCCAACGTATTGGATGGGTTGATTGTCCTATGTCACTTGTTAGCTTAAGGCCTGTCACCTGAAGGTTAACAGTGGTACACCTTGTGATTCATTCTAGTTTGTTTGCATTGGATTACACTGATTACAATGATAGACTTGAAACCAAGGTTTATCTTTTTCTGAAGACCAGAAGGATCTCTAGGAAGACTATTGGGTCAGAGTACCTGTAATATTGTTTCTGCATTCATTTTGGAATACTTTTCAAATGCAATTTGTGACACTTAATCTTTCATTTTCCCCTCAACATTGTTCTTCAGTTTTAACATCTTTCCTGCTATATTGATGTCCAGCAGCACACAACAATTTTATTTATATTGCTTAAACATTGATCATATTTCTATACAGTCTATAAAGTCATTCTATAAATATTATTCAGTCTTTATAGTCTGTTCAGCTTAAACTTTATTGTCCATTTGTTGTTTGACCACATATGTCTCTAAATCTTATTAGTAAAAAAAAAAAAAAAGTAGGGAGATTTCTTTGACAAGTTTTCTGCATTACATAAGAGCTTATCCAACAAATTATCAATAAAGATACAGATACTTCAATGTGCTATTAAGGGAATATAAAATGATAACTAAAAGTAATTATGCTAGATATATACAAGAATAGCTTCAGCAAGTCACATAGCCATGTTATACTTACTAGAAACAATTTTGCAGCATTGATTCTTAACTAAGCTACATTGTGAGTTAAATTAAAGAGTGTCTACAATGGTTTTTATTTGTTTTTTTCTAATGGGTGCAGCCATCCAATTGTGTGTGCCTTAATATGAAATGTCTGTCTAAAATGGCTAGAGCATCGAATATGCTATTAAAAACTGAGGAGGGGACTGTAGTGCTAAATTAGCTTTTCAGAATCAATAGCTATTAGTTTATATGACGGGTATACCCATTGTATGTATGCATATTGTTATACCGAAAAACGTATGAATCCTGCACTAACTATAATTAGAGGTTTCCACAGCCGAAGGTTTCAGCTTATCAGACATGAACATGTAATAGAGAAAACAAGTTTGATGGTTTTCAGTTTAAATTTTGTAAATTTTTAATTATGTGGCTTTAAAGGATACCTTAGTTTTTGTTAGAACTTTTACTAGGTTCAAACTTGCTCCAGGATGTCCGTTGTTTGGGTCCACCTGGAACCTTTCTTCCTACATTCACAAATGGAGGATTATGTAGATATCTAATCTGTTTTCCCACAGTCCAAACAGCAGCACAACGGATGGGGTATTCCTGCCCCTGCGTGCAGTTTAGGACAGGTGGAATTTTTAATTAGTCAATCAATCCTTCCCTATAAGAGGTCCAGAGAACCCCCCACCCCAATCCCCACCACCACCCCCTGTGTTAGTTATAAAGTACTTGTTTCCAAAAATAATATTCAGAAAAAGGGAGGGAGCCTTGTGCCGCTGTTTGGACTATGGGAAAACAGATTATTTACATAATCCTCAATTCCCCATATGTCAAACAGCAGCACAACGGATGGGGAGATAGCAAGAAACCCCCTTAGGGAGGGACTTCCTGGCATACATATGACAACACTAAGCGCCCAAAGGCAACCGCCTCTGAATTGCGCCAATCTAGCCTGTAATGCCTAACAAATGTAAGATGTGAGCTCCAAGTTTGCAGCTGAGCAAATTTGGTCCAAGAAGACAGAGTGCCTTTTTGCGCATGTCGTGGCAACTGCTCTGGTGGAATGAGCACGAACAAACTCAGGAGGAGATAACCCCTGAGAGTGAAAGGAAAGAAAAATGGCTTCTTTGATCCATCTGAATAGAGTTATCTTGGATGCTTTAGTACCTTTTTACCTACCAGAAAAATTTATTAGTAAGTTTTCAGATTTCCTGAAAGATTTAGTTTGTTCCAGGTAGATTCTTAGGCATCTCACCAAATCTAACGTGTGTAGTCTCTCTTCCTTCTGTGATGAAAGAGAAGGGTAGAAGGTAGGTAGGGAGATAATATGGTTAATGTCTTGCCCCGAAGGATTTTTAGGTACGAAGCCTGGTAGATATCTTAACTGAACTCTGTCAGGAAAAAATAATAGATCAGGTTCAGAGGCTGCCAAGGCCTGGAGCTTTCCAAATCTTTTTGCTGAAGTCACAGCTAGGAGGAAAGACACCTTATATGACAGGAACTTCAATTCTGCTTCACTCAGTGGCTCAAACGGAGCCCCACACAATCCATGTAACACTGTAGCCAGATCCCATTGCGGGACTGGGGCTTGAATGGAAGGCCGGAGCCTAGCGGCCCCTTTTAGGAATTAGCTAATTAGAGAATCCTGAGATAATCACATTCCCAATACAGCAGACAGAGCAGATTTGTGTACTCTCAAAGTTGCAGGTGTAAGGCCCTTATCCAGGCCACTCTCCAAAAACTCCAGTATAGACTCTATGGAAGAGCTGTTACTTTGTTTCTCAGTACAACACTGCTGGTAGATCTTACCGATCCTTAGGTAACTCCTGTTAGTGGAGTCTGCTCTTGAGCAGGCCAGCCTCGTCCAGACGGCCTGGGATAATCCTCTATGTCCGTATAGGGTGCGGTCAACCTCCAGGCTGTCAGGTTGAACCTCTTCAGGTCTTGGCAGAGTTGGTTGTTTTGGGTTACCAGGTTGTGAAGAAGTGGAAGCCTCCAGTATGTCCCTCGACTCATCTGTATGAGGTGGGTAAACCATGCCCTTTTCGGCCAGAACGGTATGATCGCATTCACTGATATCTGGTCCTGTTTGATTTGTTAATACCTTTGATACCATAGGAAGTGGAGGGAACCTTCAGGTAATAACAGGGCATCTACTGCCAAGGTGTTGTTCTCCTGGTAGAGGGAGAAGAACCTCTACATCTTAGCATTGTATTGGGTGGCCATCAGATCCACCTCGGGGAGACCCCACGTCTGAGAAATATGTCCTGGTTGAGAGACCACTCGCCTGATACTGTCAGGCCTCTGCCGAGCTGATCCGCCAGAAATGTCCCTTTAACTACCTTGAGATGGGTCAAATTCACTTCTACCCAGGCAAAATCAGATTCATCACCTTGAGAAGGGGTGGTGATCGTGAGCCTCCCTGCTTGTTCAGATAAAGAACAGAAGTGATATTGTCTGTCCGGATTTTCACTGCTTTGCCGCAGAGAAGATGGGCGAAATGTAGTAGCCCAATGAATCGCACTGAGCTCGCTCCAGTTGATGACTCTGACCTCTCCTGTTGATTCCAGGCTCCTTTCACTAGGGTCTCCCCCAGATGCGCTCCCCATCCATAGGGGGAGGCATCTGTAGTCAACAGGTTCTAGACGGGCTGGACCGTGGACATCTCATCTTTGAGCTGAGACCATCAATGGAGTGATCCACGGGTACTAATGGTTCACTGGATAGGTTTCGTTAGCCCCATAGGTCTGTGGCTCCATACTTTCAGGATCTCGCTCTGCAATGGTCGCATATGCCACAATGCCCATGGGACTGCCTTTACGGCAGCAGACTTTAGTCTTAGAACCTTCATTGCGGTTCTTATAGAGACCTTCCGAGTCACCGCTAGATGATGAACCGCCCGACAAATGTTCTTCCGACTGGGAGGAAGACATATCTCCATCTTCTAAGAATCCAATATGAATTCCAGAAATTGGACTCGGGTAGAAGGGACGACCACAGATTTCTGCCAACTTACTATCCATCCTAATACTTCTAGGAAGATGACAGTGGTCCTTAAGTGGGCAGTGAGAACCTCTGCTGACTGGGCCTTTATTAGCCAATCGTCTAGGTATGGTACAATGAAGATACCTTGCAGCAATAGAGCTGCAACAACTGGAGCCACAACCTTTTTTTTAATTTTTTTTTTAATGTAGATTGTGAGCCCCATACAGAGCTCACAATATACATTTTTCCCTATCAGTATGTCTTTGGAATATGGGATGGAAATCCATGCAAACACGGGGAGAACATACAAACTCCTTGCAGATGGTTTTTCGCCCTTGGCGGGATTTTGAACACTGGGACTCCAGCGCTGCAAGGCTGCAGTGCTAACCACTGAGCCACTGTGTGGCCCCTCGGAGCCACAACCTCTGTGAAGGTGTGGGGGGCCGAGGATACTCTGAACGGAAGAGCTGTGAATTGCAGATGACACAGGGTACCGTTCAACATCATCGCTATCCTCAGGAATTCTCTGTGAGGCGGAAAAAACTGGGATGCGGAGATAAGCATACCTTAAGGGGTTGTCCCATCACAAGGATCCTATCTATACTGCTTGTTAAAGTGGATGTAAGACTTTTCCTAAATACACTGCTTCAGCAAAACTGCTTTGTTTGTCCACTATCTTACTTTATTCAATTCATTGTTGACACAGCTCTTGCTCAAAAGTCAAGTGATGTAGCTGCCTGCTCTCAGGGTGGAGGGAGGAGGGGCTAAGTGCACGGGGAGCGAGCCTGTGTTTCTAGCTATTCCTGTGTCTACACCACGTGACCTACCTTCCTGCTCTCAGATAGAGGAGAGGAGCTGCTTTCATTTCTGAACTAGTCTTCTGTTCTCCCAGTTATCAGGCTAGCTAATTCAATTGTGTTCATTATGGTAGAGACAGGCAGTCTCTGTATGTAACACAGAATGGAGTTGCTCCGGCCTGTACTTCATAGTCCAATATTGTGCATATAGTGTTGTTTGAGGACCTTTGATGACATCACAGGCCCTTCAACTGCCCCATAGGATCACGCTATGCGGTGGGCGGAGCTATCGTTAATTTGGGGTCGGAGCTAAACGGCAGGTTGCATATGAAACCCCGCCCACCAAATGACGCAAGAAACCAGGAAGAAAGAAGATTTTACAGCAGCGAAGACTGGTGAGTATGCGACATGGGAATACCCTTTTAATCCAGAGTGACAAAACTGTCGCCGGCCTGCAGGAAGGAAAGTACAGACTTGATAGTTCCCATCCGGAAACAGACCTTGAGGATGTAGCAATTGAGAAATCTTAAGTCGATCATCATTCTCCAGCCCCCTGATGTCTTTGGTACCGGAAACACTGGAGAGTAAACGCCGGACTGTTGCTCGAACCAGAGGCATCGGCACTAGAGCGCCTTTGTCCAGATATTACTGGACGGCCTTTTCTAGATGATCCTGCTTGAGGCCGGAGAGGACACAAGTCCTCACAAAGGTGTTGGGCAGAAGGGAAACAGTTATTTTGTAGCCCAATTGAACGAGCTCAAGAACCCAAGGGTCCTGGATGGAGCAGGCCCATGCTGCAGAAGATAGGGAGAGATGGCCTGCCACCACCATGGTGGGGCACGTGAGGAAGAGGAGGGCATTAGAGGGATGCTTCTTTCTTATCAACCTCACGGGTGAAACGGCGACCGGAGCCTCTACCCTAGCCTCCTGAGCGCCTCTGAAAAGATTACATATGGATGTATTATCTGCTCTCCAGGGCTTCAACCAATGGGGACTCCTAACCACCGTGGACAACGCCATGGCCTTTGAGGCAATTCTTACCTGGTACAGAGATGACACAGCCAAAAAAAAATAAAAAATTAGCTGCCCGGGAAATGGAGGATAAAAAAGACAACAAATCATCCCAGGAAATCCCAGAATCAATATCTTTTCTCCAGAATCGCAAAGTTGGACCAAAAAAAATGGGCCACCCATTGGCGGCAATGCTCACAGAGGCTTGGGCAGAGGCAGCCGTATGCAGATGATGTAATGAACCCTCTGTACGCCTGGCCACGGCATCTTGAAAATTTAACCCATCCTCCGAGGGTACCACAATGCTTTTTGATAACTTGGCGACGGCCATATCCACTCTGGGGGGTGGCCCCCAAACCAAGTTGAAGCTCATTACAAGAAACGGGGTTCTGGCTCTTTGATCTGAGAAAGGACTTCTCAGGGCGACTCCACTCAGTCTTCATAGATCTTTCTAAGGCGGGGTGTACATAAAAAGACCTGGACCCTCTTTGAGGAGGTACAGAACCTCCCGGTTCATCATCGCGGTCCGAAGCACGGACTAGCTTGAGAAGTTTGGACATCTTATCCAGGGAGAAATTAGGACCCCCTATGTCCTCAGATTCTTCATCCGAAGAATTCTCAGCCAGCACCTGAACTCCTCCTCCAGAGGCAAAGGGCAGGAAAAACAGTTCTAACCGCGGTCTTTTGGCGAGTTGAGAAACTGATTCTTTAATTTTTCGCCTCCACTCCTCCACGTAGTCCTTTACCCAGGACAACATCTCGGACTCATGATTCCTCAACGGCCCTACACGTCCAGAGCCCGTGTCATAGGTGGACTTCCTTCTGGAATTTTCCCCCAAATAAAAACAAAATCAGACATCTCCGGTAAAAGGCAAGATAATATACTGCTACCATAGGTGGCAGCAGGCAGTAGCTGACAATCAAGTAACAGGCAGGTAGCCAACCCAAGTGGCAGGTAGCCAAAGTCAGGTAGACCCCATACGTGGCAGCCAACACTAGTAGAGTGCAAACAGACTTGAACTCTTGACCTGGAGCATTTAGAAATAAAAATCTGCTTCCCACAGACTGAACCACAAAAAAACTTGCCTTTTTAATAAACTTGGCGCACACTCCACTTACCTCACCTGGATATATGCAAGCCGTTGAGAATCCAGTGAGCCTTAAACTCACTGCATTAATAGGCTGTTGTTCCTATTAGTTGCGATTTACAGCAACGGAAAAACCTAGCCCGTCAGCCGAGTGAGAGCACATAGTCTTCAACAGCAGGCTGGAAGATAGGCACCATTAAATATAGCTTAGAGAATACACCATTAAAGAGGACCTTTCACCATTTTGCCCATAGGCAGTTCTATATACTGCCGGAAAGCTGACAGTGCGCTGAATTCAGTGCACTGTCGGCTTTCCCGATCTGGGCCCGGTGTGAAGAGCTTACGGTCCAGTACTGTAGCTCTTCTATGGTCAGAAGGGCGTTTCTGACAGTTAGCCAGAGACGTCCTTCTTCACAGCACAGCCAATCGCGCTGTGCTGTGAGAGCCGGGAGGAACGCCCCCTCCATGTGCTCGCAGTACTCGTCCATAGACGAGCATTATCAGGGAGGGAAAGCCGACAGTGTGCTGAACTCAGCGCACTGTCAGCTTTCCGGCAGTATATAGAACTGCCTGTGGGCAAAATGGTGAAAGGTCCTCTTTAAGTGAGCAATAAACAAATATGCACTTATCAAGCAATGATAATACACAGGTATATGTGAACCACTATACTTAGGTCCACAGCATATAGTCTTCACTTAGGAACTAAATGCACTTTAAAAAAAACTGCAAGACATAAAACGTTTGGTTGGATCTCACCATAATGGCGGTGAAATGACTTCCACGGCGGAGCAGCACAGGTGAGTGCGCACGGGCGCTGACAAACAAAAGGCAGTTGACAGAGTGCACATAGCAATAGAAAATGCTTTAGTTTCTGCACTGGACACAGGAAAAGTTGGAGAGGACTCAACTTAACTTACTGCTGGTAATGAACAAGCTGCAACACAGCTGGAAAAATATCAGTAACAGGAAAGACAAAAGACTGCAATATAAACCCAGATCTTTCTCTCAGAAAGAAAGAAAAGGGAAAGAAAATGAAGAAAAGGGAGAATAAGAAAGTTTTAAGACACCTTCCTCCAAACCATACAGAAGGCTAGAAAGCCTCCTCTACCTGTCCCACACACAGGACAGAAAAAAAACACGGGGGAAGTTCTCTGGACCTCTTATAGGGGAGGATGGATTGACTAAAAATTCCACCTGTCCTAAACTGCACGCAGGGGCAGGAATACCCCATCCGTTGTGCCGCTGTTTGACGTATGAGGAAAGTAGAATGGCAGCAAATTGACATTTTAACCATTTCAGTACCCGGCCAATTTGTGGTCCAGGACCAGACACATTTTAGGTTTATTATGTATGTGCGGTTTTGAGGTCTGTAAAATTTTTCTCGTATGTCTTAGTCAACTAATTTTTGCGTCTTTTTTCGGGGACACATAGGGCTTTATTTTTATGTTATTTTTATTTTCAAAATTCACTGAAGGGAGAGTAATCCCAAAACAAGTACCAAAAATAAAAATAAAACTTCACCTTTATTTTTTTGCAGATAAAAAACAACAAAAAAGGTAAAAACACATCTCCGGCAAACCAGGCAATGGAAACGCCAGATTTTTACTGGGTGTGCACTGGACTTTGTGCCACATCCCCTCGGAGGGTAGGAAAAATATGGGCGAGTAAATGTAGTTTGAATTCACCTATTCAGCCCTTTTACTAGGAAATCCTACCTCCCTACAATATACAAAGTATGTCCGGAGTATATTGGAACTGAATTCAAAATAGTATCAACCTCCAAAACCCAATATTATAGTGCAAATAGTGGGAGTATCCACTTCCTCCCTGAGGATACTGGCCTAACGCCACACCAACAGGAAGGGATAGCGGAAAAACTACACCACTGGGTATGGAGGATTCAGTCCATAGCTCCCAGACATACATATAACTACTGCAACTTTACCCTACGCGTACGAGACGAAACGCGTAGGGTAAAGTTGCAGTAGTTATATGTATGTCTGGGAGCTATGGACTGAATTCTCCATACCCAGTGGTGTAGTTTTTCCGCTATCCCTTCCTGTTGGTGTGGCGTTAGGCCAGTATCCTCAGGGAGGAAGTGGATACTCCCACTATTTGCACTATAATATTGGGTTTTGGAGGTTGATACTATTTTGAATTCAGTTCCAATATACTCCGGACATACTTTGTATATTGTAGGGAGGTAGGATTTCCTAGTAAAAGGGCTGAATAGGTGAATTCAAACTACATTTACTCGCCCATATTTTTCCTACCCTCCGAGGGGATGTGGCACAAAGTCCAGTGCACACCCAGTAAAAATCTGGCGTTTCCATTGCCTGGTTTGCCGGAGATGTGTTTTTACCTTTTTTGTTGTTTTTTATCTGCAAAAAAATAAAGGTGAAGTTTTATTTTTATTTTTGGTACTTGTTTTGGGATTACTCTCCCTTCAGTGAATTTTGTATAAAGAAAAGTACTAGACATTGAGAAGTCAGTGAATTTATTTTTATTTTCAAATGTGTTTTAATTTTTTTTATATCCAGGAAAATATAAACAAAATAGGAGGGAAATTGTGTCTGGTTTTCAATTTATAATTTTTTTTAAATTTAACAACACAAAGTGTCACTGAAAAACTTTATAAAATAGTTTTTCCTCTCCGTTACGGTAATTTTTATTTTGTACGGTGTCGTCGGGGGTGGGGCTATAACCTTTAATAACAGCGTTTTATTAGCGTATTATTTATTTATTTTTTATTTTATTTACATTTTTTAAAATCTTTTTTATTATATTTTTATTTTATTTTTTTTCCAGATTGTGTCCCCATAAGGTGATAAGAGACCTTTGGGGACATCTGATCACTTTTTTTTTTTGTACTTGAGGCTGATTTCTCCTATAACTGAGGCTGGTACATTTAACCTCAGTTACAGGAGGAATACAGACTCCTGCACACTGTATACACAGTATGCAGAGCTGATCTGAGTCCTGTGGGACCCAGCAGCTCTGGCAGGACACTGCTCCCAGCGGATCACGTGTCTGCCGGGTCAGAGGGCAGCTGATTTATGGCTGCGTCCATAGCCGTGTATACAGCGCTCATTGAGCGCTGTATACACAGCGATCGAGAAGGCAAGGGAGGTAATAAATCTGTCTTCTCTCTAGGACAGGGGTCGGCAACCCCTGGCACACGTGCCAAGAGTGGCACGCGAGGCATATTTTGCTGGCACGGCAGCCAGCCTGAGACTTCACACTAAAATTGAGAGAGAGAGCGTCCTTTCAGTGCTCTGGTAGAGCTGCGGTGTAGGACACGCCCCCTTCTGTCACTGCCCACCAATCAGAGGTAAGCCTCTCACTGCACAGGATAAGGGCTCCCTGGACCTGCTGTTACATGTGAGGAGGAGCTCCTGCCGTCTGCAACCTGAGGAGGAGAGGAAGCAAAGTGAAAGTAAAAACACCAGGTACGTGTGTTACTAACCATTCTTATTAATGTCAGGCATTTGGTTTTATTAATTTAGTTTTAGTAACTCCATGTGCCTCACATTAATAACTGTTAGCCCCATCATGTTCCTCACATTAACCCTGTGTGGTTCACATAAGGGTTACTGAGGTGTGAGACATATGGGGGTACTAATGAAGGACCTATATAATGAAGATGTTCACTTATTACCTCCATATGTCTCACATATCAGTGTCCCTTATGTAAAGCACACAGGGGGTTAATGTGAGGGACATGATGGGGTTAACTGCTATTAATATGAGGCACATTGAGTTGTAACCTGCAATGCACATGACCAGACTCTTTATCTACAACTGTGGATAAAGTACAGACCTATATATTTCAATTGACCCATATATACAGCCATTCTTTTTGTGGCTGTGTATCTGGGCCAAATTGAAGAACTGAAAACTATGGAGCAGGTTCTATATGTGTCCTATACATCCCCTATATCTGTCTGCATTTGCAACCCTGTCAATTCATTTTTAATGTATAGGTCAGTGAAAACCACATCCGTGCCACTTGTGTGCAGGAGGCGTAAGGCTGAGGCCCCACGTTGCAGAAATGCAGCATTTTTGTTGCAGATTTTCATGCGGTTTATTTCAACCAAAGCTAAAAATGGCTACAGAAGGAATGGGAAATATATAGGAAGCTTCTTATACGTTTCCCTTCTGCTCAATCCACTCCTGGCTTAGGCTCAGAAAAACACAGCAAAATATGTAACAAAAAAAGCTGTGTTCCAACAACGTGGGGGCCTTAGGCTAAAGCCCCACGTTATATACACAGGAAAAACAGCCATATCCACAAAGAAATATAAAAATATATAATTTTTATTACTCTCCAATTAAAAAGTTTTACATGGACATATAATAACACATTACACAAAAAACACAAAATAAATAGGGTAAACCGTGAGGTTTATAGGTGCCAGCAAGCCAGAGTGATGTCAGAGAGACAAGGCATAAGTATTTATAATCACTATTTAGCCATGGGCCGGGCAGCTGAGGGATTAGTTGAATAGTATAAATGCATACATATATGCCATGATGAGAAAAAGGACCACTAGTCCATTACTATATGAAGTTACATATGGCATAGTAGTTAAAAGTCAAGCAACTCAATCTCATCCCAAAGTGCGAGCTAAGGTATATATTTTTCCATATGTGGGCACTTTGGGATGAGATTGAGTTGCTTGACTTTTAACTACTATGCCATATGTAACTTCATATAGTAATGGACTAGTGGTCCTTTTTCTCATCATGGCATATATGTATGCATTTATACTATTCAACTAATCCCTCAGCTGCCCGGCCCATGGCTAAATAGTGATTATAAATACTTATGCCTTGTCTCTCTGACATCACTCTGGCTTGCTGGCACCTATAAACCTCACGGTTTACCCTATTTACCCTATTTATTTTGTGTTTTTTGTGTAATGTGTTATTATATGTCCATGTAAAACTTTTTAATTGGAGAGTAATAAAAATTATATATTTTTATATTTCTTTGTGGATATGGCTGTTTTTCCTGTGTATATGAGTTGAGTCCCGTAACCACAGTATGTATTATTGGCCTCTTTATGTGTTTATAAAACCCCACGTTGCAGAAACAGCTTTTTTTCGTTGCAGATTTTGCTGGGTTTTTTGAGCCGAATCCAGGAGTAGATTGAGCAGGAGGGAGACATATAAGAAGCTTCCTATATATTTCCCATTCGTTTTCTAGCCATTCTTGGCTTTGACGGAAAGAAAAACGCAGCCAAATCTGCAATACAAAAGCTGCATTTTTGTAATGTGGGGCCTCAGCCTTAGTGTGATTCTATTGGGTGGTGACACTGTAACTAGATGCAATTATAACCAAATCCAGTTCCTGGGCACCAGTGCATTCACTTTGTTGTAAGTGTGACACCCATTTATTCCTGGCTGGGGTTTTGCTGTTACTGCACCGCCAGGAACTAAAAGTGACAAATTAATCTGCGTTTCACTTAGGGAGCGTTCACACTACCGTCGGTGTCCGACAGCTAATGTCCACTGCTAATGTCTGTTCAAAATCTTGTGTGGACATTAGCAGCGGACAATAGCTGTGTCTGTGACATTTTGCATTGATTTAAATGGACATCGGGTGCGTTCGTTTACTGTTTGTGGGTGTCCTTAAGTGTCCGTTCCCAAAGATGTCCGACTTTTCAAGCGGACAGAAAAACCTACATGTCGGGTTTTGCTGTCCGCTTGAAAAGTCGGACATCTTTGTGAACGGACAGTTAAGGACAGGCACAGACAGTAAAAGAACGCACCCGGTATCCGTTTAAATCAATGCAAAATGTCACGGACACAGCTAGTGTCCGATACTAATATCCGCACAAGATTTTGAACGGACATTAGCAGTGGACACTAGCTGAAGGACACCGACGGTAGTGTGAACGCTCCCTTACAGAACACTGAAGTTACTAACGGCCAAGGACTGGATGGAGCATCCAGGTACATTGTGTGTCAGTGCTTTACAGGTGTTACCTTACTCTGCTCCCAGTCACATAGATTACCACTAATTGTGGGTTACGCATGTACAAGTGATTATGAAGATAATCTTGTTTCCCTTAGTCCTAACAGCGGCACAATGTGGGGTATTTCTGCCCCTGTGTGCTGGTAGGACAGGCGGATTTTTAATTAGCCAATCAAAATGCGTGGCTGGCCCTATAAGAGGGCACAAGAACCTCCCCTCTGCGTGTTGATACAAAAGTACCTCCATATTTATACACAATTTTATACATAAGATATGATTCCCAGGGTGGGAAATCTTGTGCCGCTGTTAGGACTAAGGGAAACAAGATTATCTTCATAATCACTTGTTCCCTGTCGTCCGTACCAGCGGCACAATGTGGGGATATAGCAAGTAGGCCCCAAGATGGGCAGGATTATTCCATGACCGAGCTTAAAATGGTCTGGGCAAAGGCAGAGGAATCTGCCACCCGGTCCTTCAGGCGGTAATGCCGAATGAAGGTGGACTCAGATGCCCAGGAGGCAGCTGCACATATTTGATCTAAAGACAACGCACTCCTCTCTGCCCGAGAGGTGGACACTGCCCTGGTTGAGTGGGCATGAAGAAAAGATGGGGCCGGCAGCCCTTGGGCGGTGTAGGCGACCTTTATAGTCTCGGAAACCCAGCGGGATATCGTAGCCTTGGCGGCTTTGGCGCCCTTATTTTTCCCCGTATAGCTGATTAACAGGTTTTCGGCCCGCCTAAAAGGGCGAGTGCGCTGCAGGTAAATTTGCAGGCATCTGACTACATCCAGCTTGTGCCATCTTTCCTCTTCAGGTGAAGAGGAGGAAGGACAAAATACTGAAAGGGAAATTGTTTGGTTCCTATTTGCAGCGGATGGAATCTTGGGACGAAACCCTGGGAGGAACCTAAGCTGCACATGGTCCGAAAAGAAAATAGTATATGGCTCTTCAGCAGATAAGGCCTGTAGTTCACTAACTCTTTTGGCAGTCGTAACTGCCAATAGCAGTGCCATTTTGCCGGTCAGTAACTTAAGGGAGACTTCCTCCAGGGGTTCGAATGGTTGGTCACAAAGAGCGTTCAGGACCGGAATAAGGTCCCATTGGTGGACAGGGGTGTTCACCACCGGTCTCAGCCTAGTTGCTCCTTTAATAAAGGTGCTCACTAAAGGATCCTGAGACAAACGCCTCCCCAGATAGGCGGACAGGGCCGCTACGTGTACTTTGAGTGTGGCCGCAGCAAGACCTCTGTCTAGTCCGTCTTGAAGGAAGTCCAGGATCGCCTCCGTCGGGGGATCAGTGGAGTCCACTTGATGCTGCAGACACCAGGCATTAAAGATGTTACCAATTCGACGGTAATTCCTGTTAGTCGAATCCGCTCTGGCGCTGGATAGGGTCTTCAAGACGGCTTGTGACAGTCCTCTATTCCTCAATAGGGACTGGTCAACCTCCAGGCTGTCAGGTTGAGTCTCCTCAGATCCTGGCATCTCAGCTCTCCTTGGGTTACCAGGTCTGGGAGAGGGGGAAGCCTCCAATATATGCCCTGACTCATTTGTATGAGCTGAGCAAACCAAGCCCTTTTTGGCCAGAACGGGATTATGGCTATTCCCGAGGCTTGGTCCTGTCTTATTTTGATCAATACCTTCGGTATGATTGGAATTGGAGGGAATATGTAAAACAGCCTGAACCTCCATGGGATGGACAGGGCATCCACTGCCAAGGGATTGTCCTCCTGGTATAGAGAGCAGAAGGTCCCTACCTTGGCATTGAGTCGGGTAGCCATAAGATCGACCTCCGGGAGACCCCATCTCTGGACGATCTGTTGGAATACGTCTGGATTGAGAGACCATTCTCCTGATACGGTAATACCCCGACTCAGATGATCCGCTACTATGTTCAGGGAGCCCTTTATGTGAACAGCGGATAACTGGACCAGATTCTTCTCTGCCCAGGTGAATATGAGATTCGTCTTTCTCAGTAAGGTTGGTGACCTGGTGCCCCCTTGTTTGTTTATGTAGACTACCACCGTCATGTTGTCTGACCTGATCTTGACAGACTTGCCTTTCAGTTCCGGGGCAAAGTGTACTAGGGCCAGGTACACAGCTCTGAGTTCCTTGAGATTGAAAGACCCCAGCTCCGGACATCTCCATCGTCCTTGTACAGTCTTGTCCTGGCAATGGGCTCCCCATCCCCACTGGGATGCATCTGTTGTCAACAGGATCCACAATGTCGGGACCGTGGACCTTCCGTCTTTCAGGTGTATCCACCATCTGAGGGAAAGACGGGTAGCGGGAGAAAGGCAGATCTTCTCGTGCAGTCCCCGTGGAGACCTATTCCAGGTTCTCAACACTTCCATCTGCAGGGGACGCAAATGCCATAAAGCCCAAGGGACTGCTCTGGCCGAGGATGACATTAGGCCGAGGACTCTCATGGCGGTGCGGATAGTTACCCGCCGCGTGTGCAATAGAAAACGTGCACTTGCCTGGATCCTTTCCTTCCTTGGGCTGGAGAGGAAGATCTGCATCGCTTCTGAATCCACTATGAACCCGAGGAATTTCCTCCGTGTGGATGGAACGATTTCGGACTTCTCCCAGTTGATGATCCATCCTAACTCTTGTAGGAAGCTGATGGCAAGGTTGAGCTGCTGGAGGAGAGCAGCAGGAGACTGAGCTTTCAGTAGCCAGTCGTCTAGGTAAGGAACGATGAAGAGACCCTGCAGTCTGAGGGCCGCGGCGACCGGAGCGATCACCTTGGTAAATACCAGGGGGGCGGATGTGATGCCGAACGGCAGAGCTGTAAATTGAAAGTGCTCCCTGTGGCCAGCCATAGAAACGGCAATCCTGAGGAATTTTCTGTGGGAGTGAGAAATAGGGACATGAAGGTAGGCGTCCTTCAGGTCGAGGGTAACCATCACGTCTCCTGGCTGGAGAAAAACAGTCACGGAATCCACGGTTTCCATATGAAATGACCTCTTCCTGATAAAGCGATTGAGGTACCTCAGGTCTATTATCATTCTCCAGCCCCCGGTGACTTTGGGGACCAGAAAGACGGGGGAGTAAACTCCCCGACCGAGGTCTGAGGCTGGGACCTTCTCTAGGGCGCCTTTGATAACATACTCGGCGACCGAGGCCTCTAGACTGGCCTGTTGAGAAGGTGGAAGGGTTCTGGCGGCAACAAACCGATCTGGAGGTGGAAGGTGAAAATCGATAAGATACCCGTGCTGTATAATTTTTAACACCCATGGATCTTGAATATGGGTGACCCATGCTCTGAAGAAAGCAGAAAGACGTCCTCCCACAGGAAGGGGGGCCACAGGGAGCTGCCCCGCGTCAAAACTCCGGCTTCCTCTTGGCGTCTTCCCTGGAAGCGCCTCGTCCAGTTCCCCTAGGACGATATCTGGAACGCCTTTGCTGAGCCGGGCGTCTATAATTAGAGGCAGAACCTCTGCCTCTAGAGGGGGCACGTCTGCCCCTGGATGCTTGAGGTAAGGACTTCCCCTTACCTTCTGCTAATCCCTCCATGATGGTATCTAAGCCTTGGCCAAACACTCTTCCTGGCTCAAAGGGGAGAGCGCAGAGAGCAGCTTTGGATGCGAAGTCTGCACGCCAAGGCTTTAGCCACAGGGGTCTACGGGCCGCAGTAGACAATGCCATCGATTTGGCTGAAATTTTTAACTGATGGCGGGAAGACTCTGCCAAAAAATCTGCAGCCCTATGAATATTCTTCATGGAAGCCAAGATGTCATCCCTGTCCACGCCGGAATCAATATCCCGCTCCAAGGTGGCTAGGCGGTTACGTAGAAAATCGCCCACAGTGGTAGAGGCTATGGCTACTGAAGCTTGGGCAGAGGAAGCAGAGTAAACCTTCTTCAATGTGGCGTCAGCCCTACGATCCAGAGGATCCTGAAGATTTGATCCATCTTCAAGGGGCACCAGGGTTCTACGAGACAACTTTGCCACGGCTAGATCCACCTTCGGGGGAGGCCCCCAGGAATCCCATTGAGCCGAATCCATAGGGAACAAGGTCTTAAAGATCCTGGACAGTGAATGTCCCTTTTCTGGCTGCTTCCACTGCTGCCCCATGAGGTCGGTCAACGTGGCGTCCGCATGGAAGGCAATATGTCCCCCAGAGGCAGACGTGGAGGCTTCCCCGTCAACATCTCGGCCCACTGTAGACCGGATGGACTTCAGCAGCCTGCCTGTTTGTTCATAGTGGAACACAGGTCTGCTGGAAACTACTGAGTCGTCCTCGGAGGAATCATCCTCTGCCACCCGTAGATGTTCCAGGGGAGGGAGGGACGAGGAACGATGCTCAGTGCATGGTCTCTTGGTGAGCTGAGACAAGGTAGACTATATTCCTTTAAGGGAATCATCCTGCAAAAAATAAAAGGAGAGTACAAGCAAGGGAATTATTTTTACCCGAGCGATGCCCAAACTCACCATCTCCTTGACCCAGGCCATCATATCTCTAGGAGAGGGCTCCTCAGGTGGAGGGCCTCTGCAACCACGACAACGGGTCCATTCGTAGCCTAAAAATAATAGGCGGGTTATAGGACCGGTAGTACCCCGGAGGGGATAACCCTTTAAGCCGCTACCTACCATCAGGGAGCGGCGTGTCGCAGTCAAAACAGGAAAGATGCTTCCTTTTAGCAGTAGTTTTCCTCCTATAATCCCCCGGGGGGGTAGTAGAGGATGACATATCCTAGAGAGAGACAACAGACCATGCAACCTTGTCACCAAGACAACCTACCAAATATAAAAGGGTAGATCTTACCAGGTCCAGAAGACCGGACAACAAGGTGACAAAACCAAGGTTAGAAGCGCAGGTAGACGCAAAACTGGAGCTTTCGGGGTTAAAGCAACCACAATGCACAGCCTTCAGTGCTTTTAGGAACCGAAGGTATCAAATAACTGGCCGGACCAGACTTTTAACCCCGCCGGCCGGAAATGGGAGGGGCTACAGCTCCCAAAGTTTAACCCCAAGTTAAATCCAAAAGGGGTTAGAAAGAAAAGGGTCCCCCTCCATAGCAAGCCCCAACAAGGGGCACCTACCTCCACCTCCTGAGGCCAATTCCTGGCCCGAATACGCGGCCAGAGCGCTGCCGGGGCCTGCATATGTCAGCGCCAGCACTTGTAATGGCGCCGCTAAACTTCCGGCTTCCAAACGGAAGTGTGCACCCGGCCAGCGCGGACGCAGCAACACAATACCAGGAAACTTAGTTCTGGCTGCCGCTACGCCCCTGATTCAGCTAAGCGTCAGCGGCGCAGCCGGAGGACGGGGATGCGGCGTGAGACGAACCTCGCAGGTTCGCAAGCAAGCTGACAGGTAAGCCTAGAGGAGGGGAGGAGGGAGGGAGAAGGGAGGGGGGGAGGGAGGGTATGGTAAAAGCCAATTCAGGCTAATAACGTTATTTCCTTCAACAGGGCCAGAGGATAGACTCCAATCAAGAAGGGCCCTGAAGGGAAAAACTAAGAACTGAGCTCAAAAGGGTAAGTAACGCTATAGAGCCCAATAAGAGGACACAAGTCCTCCCACCTGTCCTCTGTCCACACAGGACAGAAAAAAACACGCAGAGGGGAGGTTCTTGTGCTCTCTTATAGGGCCAGCCACGCATTTTGATTGGCTAATTAAATATCCGCCTGTCCTACCAGCCCACAGGGGCAGAAATACCCCACATTGTGCCGCTGGTACGGACGACAGGGAACTTACATTGCTTCTAAAGGAAAAGAACATGTGTATCCAGGCAAATAGTGGTAAGCGCATGTGGCTGGGAGCGCAGTATGACAGCACCCCTATGTTGCGGTTTGTGCTATATGACTTTAGTGTAGGTGTCGTCAGCTTTACAATTATTGCCCGGCACTCCGAGGACCTCATCTTTGATTTTTTTAATTTAAATCGGCACGCTGAACAGAAAAGGTTGCCTACCCCTGCTCTAGGAGCTCCGGCTGAAGTTACAGCCGGCTCCTATTGAAAGCAGCTACACGATCTCCGTGCAGCTGCTGTGTTCTGGTGGACGTACAGGTACGTCCTGGCAGAACTAGACAACCACTTCCCGGACGTATGTAGTCTATGGGCGGTCCGGAAGTGGTTAAAACAGAATGCATCCATTTTTCACAATTGCACAATGACAGCATTGTTACCTAGTGACTTCAGGTAGTACCTGCTGCTCAACAGCTGTTTTCTGTGCAAAATTACAAACCATGCCACATTTCTGCACACTTAAACTTGATAGATATAGAACAGTCTGTAGCTTACATGTTTACCAGAAAAGTAGACAATATGCCCCCTCAGCATCTCAGTTGACTTCAAGTCTACTATTGCTATTCTTTAGACAGTATATAGTACTAACATTTTCTGCAATATGGTGCAATTTAAACTAAAAGGAATGAGGGTTGTGATACAACAGGGGTTTCTTATTATTTACTTTTGATTGGTCACATGTCAGCACCTTAGGGGTTACAGGTGCTTATTAAGGCAATAGCCATCAAGCTGCTGGATGCTCGAGCCTAGTGGTTTCCAAACTATCTAAAGATGAGACCCATTTTGGATGCAAATTTTCCCAAGGACCTACCCTCTAACATAATTGGCTTCATGCCACAAGACATAAAATGCACCACAGTACCTCCCATATGGTGTATAATTCTCCCCATTGTCTTCATGAGGTATAATGATCCACAGTTTCTCCACACAGTATAAAATGCTCCTAAGAGACCCTCACAGTATAATGTTCCAGAGTATAGAAAGTTTCAATTTTTTTGCATAAATATTATTAAAAAAACGCATTGCTGTTTTTTTGACATCAGAATTCTGGAGTGTGGAGCTTGAAAAAAATCCCCCACTGTTTTCATAGTTGTTCTAATTGGTAAAGCTGCAGCATTATGAGTTGCTTTAGTGCTGGAAATAATATCGGATAAAGTCCACCCCCGGATTCTTTGTAATAGGGAAGAGTTTCTTTACAAGCGCTTTTCCTTATCAACGTATCACTGTACAGTCATGGCCAAAAGTTTTGAGAATGATACAAATATTAATTTTTACAAAGTCTACTGCTTCAGTGTTTCTAATGGCAATTTGCATATACTCCAGAATGTTATAAAGAGTGATCAGCTTAACAGCAATTACTTGCAAAGTCAATATTTGCCTAGAAAATGAACTTTATCCCCCAAAACACATTTCAACATCATTGCAGCCCTGCCTTAAAAGGACCAGCTAACATCGTTTCAGTGATTGCTCCATTAACACAGGTGTGGGTGTTGATGAGGACAGGGCTGGAGATCAATCTGTCATGATTAAGTAAGAATGACACCACTGAACACTTTAAAAGGAGGCTGGTGCTTGGCATCATTGTTTCTCTTCTGTTAACCATGGTTATCTCTAAAGAAACACATGCAGTCATCATTGCACTGCACAAAAATGGCCTAACAGGGAAGAGTGAAGAGGGAACAATCTATCGCATCATCAAGAACTTCAAGGAGAGAGGTTCCATTGTTGGCAAAAAGGAGGTGCTGCGATGGATATGGAGCAGGTACTTGCAGAACTCCAGGTGGAAGGTCTCTATTGGGCTGGAATCCCACTTTGACTGGTCTGGGTAGGTGACTGGGCCCCAAACCTCACTGCCATAGAGAAGGATCAGAGCGATAACTGCGTCAAATATCTTCAGCCAGACCCTCACCGGTGGTTTGAGGTGGTACAGTTGTGTTCTGATGGCATAGAAGGTTCTGCAGGCTTTTGCTTTCAGGGTTTTTATTGCTGCTTTGAAGCTTCCTGATTGGCTGAGCTCCAGCCCCAAGTAGGTGTAGCTGTTGGTTTTCTCCAGTGTGGAGCCGTTCAATGTGAATTGTGGGGTGGGGGCTTTGTTGTGGCCCTTCTTCTGAAATACCATGACTTTGGTCTTCTGGTTGATGGGTAGGGCCCATGTGGTGCTGAATTTTTCCAGCACTGACAGGCTTTCTTGGAGGTCTTTCTCGGTGGGGAACAGGAGTAGGAGGTCGTCAGCGTATAGCAGGAACTTCACCTTACGGTCGTTCAGGGTGAGGCCTGGGGTTGGCGAGGCCTCCAGGGCTGTAGCTAGTTCATTGATGTAGATGTTGAAGAGCGTTGGGCTCAGGCTACAGCCTTGTCTGACCCCTCAGGCCTGTTGGAAGTATGCTGTCCTTTTCCCATTCACCTTCACACTGCACTGGTTTCCGGTGTAGGAGCTCTTGATGACGTCATACCTATTCCTCCTCCGTCCTCCTATTCCACTCTCTAGGAGTTTTAGGAGCAGGCCTGGGTGCCATACTGAATCAAACGCCTTCTTAAAGTCCACGAAGCAGGCGAATATCTTGCCTCTTCTGGTGTTGTGGACGTGCGTCTTGATGAGGCTGTGCAGGGTGTAGATATGGTCTGTGGTGCGGTGGTTTGGCATGAACCCTGCTTGACTCTTGCTGAGGACCCCGTGTTGTGTGAGGAAGGTGAGGATTCTGTTATTGATGATGCTGTTGAACAGTTTCCCCAGCATGCTGCTGACGCAGATCCCTCTGTAGTTGTTGGGGTCGTATTGGTCTCCATTCTTATAGATGGGGGTTATGAGGCCTTAGTTCCAGTCTTCGGGGAAGTGTCCAGCATTGAGCACGAGGGTGAATAGCTTTGCCAGTGCCGCGTGTATTGCTGGAGGGCTGTATTTGATCATCTCTGGTAGGATGCCGTCAGGGCCGCTGGCCTTTTTGCCTTTCAGCAGGGCAATTCTTTCCTGTATATCTTTTATGGTGATTGGTGAGTCCAGAGGGTTCTGGAAGTCTTTGATGACTTTCTCTAAAGTAATCAAATTCTGAAGTAGTTGAGCCAGATATTGCCATTTTGGATGTGGAGGGAGTTTTTCTTGGGCTTTGTGCCTATATGGTGCTAGGTCTCAAAGAATGAGCTGTCCTGGAGGGAATCCTCAAGTTGCTCTATTTTGTGGGAGAGGTACCTCTGTTTCTTCTCTCTGAGGATGCCTTTGTATTGCTTACATAGATTGTTGTAGGCTTCCCTCGTCTTTCTGTTGCTGGTTGGAGATTTTCTTCAAAGGGACTTGATAAAGGTCTGAAAACCAGCTCTCTGAAGATTTCAGCGTTGCTTTTATGGATCATCTCTCCTACCCCACCATCTGACTTTCTCTGCACAGCTACTCACAAACCTGCAGGCTTTCTGCCCCAGACGCACACAAACCCCCCACACCCTCTCCTACTTACACCTGCTGTCCTTCTCCTGCTACTCCTTACTTCTGGTGATATATCTCCTAACCTTGGACCACCCCAGAAAATCTCTACTGTCTGCTCTTTCCCCACACCTCGTGTCAGCACATGGAGCCCCCAAAATCTTAAATCTAGCCTACTCGCTACTCGCACACTCCCTGCCCCAACAATAAACCTGGTGGAGGTGTAGGTGTCCTCCTGTACAACAATTGCTCATTCGCCCCAATCCAACCTCTACCCCCCCCCCCCTTTGAAGTGCACTCTGTTCGCATCTACTCACCCTCCAACCTCCACTGGCCGTCATATATCAACTGCCAGGACCTACTGCTACCTTCATCGACCATTTCACCACCTGGCTCACACACTTCCTATCCACAGACACCCCCACCATCACCACCCACCCTGCTTCCAGTCTCCTGTCCCCCACCGCCTCCTATGGTCTCTCTCAATGGTCCTCCACTGCCTACAACTCACTGACATTTCCTCACTCCAGGATGCAGTTGCCGCTGCTGCCTTCTATAATACCACCATTACCTCAGCCCTTGACTCTATGGCTCCCTTTACAAACACCAGAGCCCGACCTACCAATAGACAAAAAAAAAAAAGAAGGAACCAATATAGGAACTCACCGACCGATGCAAGGTGCACGACCTATTTCTTCTGGACTCAGGGAAGAAAAAAGGATCCAAGTGTAAAAAGGAGAGTAAAGGTCCGCAGCTCTTGCTCGTAATAAAAAAGTATATTTTATTCCATTGTTTTAAAATTTGGCAAAGAACACCATGACAAAAAAGTAAGAAAGAAAGAAAGTACAAAAAGTAAAAATAAAAACATTAAATATCACATCTCTGGCTTGGCTAGAGATCACCATCATCAGCCAAGCCAGAGATGTGATATTTAACGTTTTTATTTTTACTTTTTGTACTTTCTTTCTTTCTTACTTTTTTGTCATGGTGTTCTTTGCCAAATTTTAAAACAATGGAATAAAATATACTTTTTTATTACGAGCAAGAGCTGCGGACCTTTACTCTCCTTTTTACACTTGTACCAATAGACAACCCTGGCACCCCGACCTGACTAAAAAACTGAGACGTGCCTTGCGAGTTGCAGAACGCCTCTGGAAGAAAAGCCACTCCCAGAAAAACTTCCTCAGTTACAAAGAGGTAGTTCTCGCATTCAAGAACGCACTGACTTCTGCTAAGCAGGTCTAGAACTCACCCAATCTCATCCCAGAACTCACCAAAGCTATCACCCCAGCCCTAACCCATCTCTTCAACCTATCCCTAACCAATGGATCCTTCCCTTCTGCCTTCAAACACGCCACTGTCACTCCTATACTTAAGAAACTGTCCCTTGACCCGTCCTCCCCAGTCAACTATCGTCCCATCTCCCTGCTCCCATATGCCTCAAAACTACTTAACTATGCAACTCAGCCTAAGTGACTTAGATCTGATGAAGGGGAGGTGTTCATGCTTGATGCCTAAACCCCGAAACGCATAAAATGTTCACCAATAAAAGTTGCATTACACGCTATTCCAGCTCCAGTCGTTGTTCTTGAGGGAGTGAGCGCCCACCAGGTCTTTTGGTTTTGTGGATCCTTTCAGATTCTACAAGTTGTCGATTCAAAACTACTTGAGCAACACATTCACTCCGAACTATCCTCCTATCTCTCATCCAACCTGCTCCTTGACCGACTTCAGTCAAGCTTCAAACCCCGTCACTCCACTGAAACTGCCCTAACCAAAGTCTTTAATGACCTTCTAACCGCCAAAGCCAAACATCATTACTCTGTCGTCCTCCTCCTTGACCTCTCCTCTGCCTTTGACATAGTTGACCACTCCCTCTTGTTAGAAACTCTCACATCCCTTGGTATCTCAGACCTGGCCCTTTCCTGGATCTTCTCATGCCTCACCGACCGCACATTCAGCGTCTCCCACTCGGATACCACCTCCTCACCACGCCTGCTCTCCGTAGGTGTCCCCCAAGGCTCCGTCCTAAGACCCCCCTGCTCTCCATCTCGCCAACTCATAGAATCTCATGGTTTTCAATACCATTGCTATTCCAACATTACCTCTCTGTTGGCCAGAGTTCCAGATTGTTTAGCAGCTGCAGCCTCCTTTCTCTCCTCCTGCTTTCTCAAATTCAACATGGAGAAAATGGAGTTCATCATCTTTGTCCCACCCCGTACAGCCTCTCTACCTGACCGATCTATCAAAGTTAACGGAACCACACTTAAACCTGTCCCACGGGTGCGATGCCTTGGGATAACTCTGGACTCTGACCTATCCTTCAAGTCGCATGTTCAAACCCTCAACACTTCCTGCTGCTTCCAACTGAAGAACATCCATCGAATCCGCTCCTTCCTCACCTCAGAAACTGCTAAGACCCTAGTCCATGCCCTCATAATCTCCCGCTTAGATTACTACACCCTTCTTCATGGATTCCCAGTAAGCACCCTTGCCCCCCCTCCAGTCCACCCTAAACTGTGCTACTCGTTTGAATCACCTCACCCCCCGTTCTTCATTGGCTGCTCCCCTCTGCCAATCGATTCCCTGACTACCTATTGCCCAGTGAATTGAGTTCAAGCTACTAACGTTAACATACAAAGCCATCCACAACCTGTCTCCTCCATATATAATCTCCTGCCTACACGCAACCTCAGATCCTCCAAAGACCTCCTACTCTGCTCTACTCTCATCTGCTCCTTACATAACCGTCTCCAAGATTTCTCCCGTGCATCCCCCATACTCTGGAACTCCTTACCAAGACACATAAGTCTCACCCCCAGAATCACAGGCTTCAAGAAGGTCCTGAAGACTCACCTATTCAGGAAGGCCTACAACCCCCAATAACACTACTGTCACCACATCACCATCTGTACAGCCTCTCCCCTCACCTTCTTCCCCATCCCTCTTCACTTGTAGATTGTAAGCCCTCGTGGGTAGGGCCCTCTATCCAACTGTGCCAGTCGGTCATTGATAATATTATATCTGTTTGTATACTTTGTGTACTGTATGTAAACCCCCAAATGTAAAGCACCATGGAATTAATGATGCTATATAAATAAACAATAACAATCATGATGAAGATCCTGGGGTTTAATTTCTACTCCCCTTCTTTTATTTGAACTCGACTAAGATAGTCTTCTATAGCATTTTTTTCTTTTTTTTTTAGGTGGTCTGCTGACAGGGTTAGAGAATATCGTTCTGCCTAGGTCAAAATCTGCTTTGAGAATTTCTGATTTACTGATCTTGTTCTGTTCTCTTTGTTCAGGTTGGCAATTGTGGTTGCATTGTCTGATAGTACTTTCATGTGATTTCCTTTCACAGCCATTAAGGTGGTGGGTCTGAAAAAAATTTACACATTAAGGGTACATTCACACTGAGTAACGCCGGGCGTGTATGAGAGCCGTACACGCCGGCATTACAGCAGACTGCCGAACACTTCCCATTCACTTCAATGGGAGCGCTCGTAACAGCGGCGTTTACGAGCGCTCCCATTGAAGTGAATGGGAAGTGTTCGGCAGCCCTGCTGTAACGCCGGCGTGTACGGCTCTCATACACGCCCGGCGTTACGTAGTGTGAATGCACCCTTACATGGACAGATCTAGAGTCCATCTTAAACATCTTAAAGGAAAGCATGCAGGTGTCTTAAGTATTATAACTGTGAGAAGATGGGACACACCAAGCATCACTGTAGGTCCCCACCTAAATGGAGAGTTCAGGGGAAGGTGCCTCATCTTAGAACTCACAATAAGATCCTGTATCAATGTACCACAAATTGTAATTGCTCATATATGTATGACCAGATTGATAGTGATCAGTCACCTGTTAATTTATTAAGATTAGATATACTACTACAGTACAGGGTATACAGGTGCATATTGTATACAGCTGCACCTGACAATCTGGCATTAGAGCAAGTCCCTGACACACTGTGGGCAAAGTCTAAGACAGATATTGGGTATATGCCAGATTCTCCAATGATAAAGCTAGGAGCAAAGTCTCTTAAAATTGAGCAACATCCAGCAATAGGGAAATACAGGTATATCACAGAATTAATTCCTTCTAGTGCAATAGAGCCTACAAAATCTGTAGCCAACATTCCCTTGTAACCTTAAAGAGATACATGCTTTTGAATCCAGCTGCTCTAATTCCTATTGGTGCAGTGGATTAAAAAGGGGGGAAATGGGACAAGGAATATCATTATTTTTCTGCATATGTTGATTTTATAGTCCTTGGCTCAGGAAAAATTAGGTTTTTCACATGGTTTTAATGTACCTCTCATTAATTCAGATGTTGAGTTTTTTTTGTAGATGGTTCAAGAAGCATTGGTGAAGATGGACAGTTCTACACTGGGTATGCAGAGATCACACAACATGAGGTAGTAAAAGCAGAACCACTCCCTCCTATGTTCGCACAGGAGATGGAGCTGATGGCGCTCATTAAATTGCTTAGAGGGTAAGAAGGTAAACAGTACAACATATACACTGACTTCAGGTATGCTTATAGGGTTGTCCATGACTATGGTCCCATATGGAGGGCAAGAGATTCCATTCCAACAGCAGGTGCTTGTAAATGCGGGACCTTCAGAGAAGGTAAGTTGCTGGGACAATCAGACGGAGGCAAGGGTGTTCAGCTCACACGTGTAGGTTTATTGGTAACGGTTCAGACAGTCCAGCAGTAAATAAACAAATTGGCTTTCTTCAGCAAAAAAGGATAACTGAAAATAGCTTTCTCCAGCACAAGGATAAATCAAAATAACATAAGCAGTCCTTACTTCAGGGTACAAGAAAGTAAATTTCCAAGGTTTTTCTCACCAACACACCAGGGGATTTGTTTGGGCTTTTCCTCCAGACACATAAGGCTATGAGTATTGTTATCTAAGGGCCAGGAGGAGGTTAAATTGTGAATACACACGCACAAAGACATCTGCAAACTTTTGCTCTGTGCAATGGATTGAAGATTCTGATAATCTCACAGTTTAGAATAAGTTCACATCTGTGTACAGGTCTCCATAATTTGAGTCCGCCAGAGGATCCGTAGAGCTGGACCACTAAAACAGTAGTTACCCAAGGACATTGACAGTCCCCAAAGTGTATAAAAAAGGGGAGTCCTCCACCCCACAGATCCAATGGAGGAGGGAAGGTGGAATTGGTGATTTCCAGACGAAAGGAATGCATGCTCTGGTGGTGTCGATTAAGTGTCATAAAGATGATGTACAGTAGGCACAGAGGGAATAGTCCTGGAGGTAGAGTAGGAAGAAGGGCCATTGGCGTTAATGTAGGAGAAAACCAGGGAATCTGTCAGGGGAGGGGAAAAGAAAGTTTGCATCCAGAAAGGAATCAAAATTATCGTGGGAGAGGTAGAGCCACAGAGGAAGTGGTGTAACTACCGGGGAAGCAGCGGAGCACCTGCCACAGGGCCCGGACATTAGGGGGCCCGGCGACAGCTGCTACCGCTGCGTTTTTTGTTTGTTTTTTTTTTAACTCCAGCCAGTAACGGGCCCTACTTACTTGCCCCGCAAACATCATTATTATACTCAGGAGTCTTTTCAGACCCTCGAGTATAATGATCGGAGGCCGGGAGAGGTAAACGAACATAACAAACAGTGTTACTTACCTCTCCACACTCCGTGAAGGCTTCGGGGCCTACTTGTGTGACGTCTCAGAGGTCACATGACCGGGGCCTACGTTCTTAAGTGTCGTGACGCAGGCTCCCGGTCACATGACGTCCCTGACGTCATTGAAGATAGCCGACTGCGGGGAGTGCAGGTATAGGTAAGTAACAGTGTTTATGTTTGTATCCCCCTCTCGGTCTCCGATTATTATACTCTGGGGTCTCAAAAGACCCCAGAGTATAATAATTGTTAATGGGTGTCCACAATGGAGCATAATACTGGGTGATGGGGCCACTATGGGGCATAATACTGAGGGAAGGGGCCACTATGGGGTATAATGCTGTGTGCAGGGGCAACTATGGGGCATAATAGTGCGCACAGGAATGCAGAGGGGGGTTTGGTTGGGGTCTTTGGCGTCGGGCGGGCGGGGGGCCATGTCAAAGGTTCGCCACGGAGCCCCACCATTCCTAGTTACGCCACTGCACAGAGGGTTTGTATCCATTCCCTGAGGTTATTTCTTTGTTATTGTATAGTTACCCTTGGCAGAATAGCAGAACAGTATCAGTAATGAATAGGGAAAAGGGGGCAGACAGGGGCTGCTGCTTCTACTGAGATCTCAGGTCATTATTAATTTCCAGAGCAAAAGCATTAAATGAAACAACAATACCTATTTGCAATAAAAATTTTCATGTGAACATGTATATATATTTTTTAAAGTACTATGTACTGCAATTTTCACTTTTGCCACTAAACCTGACAAAACTTGACTGGTACTGTAGGGATTTTATTTGCATCTGTCATCTCATCTTGTTTTCGCAGACAAGACAGAGAGGATTACAATAGTAGATAACACATATATCCACTTTTGACAATAGATGTTGTCACAACTTATCTACTCCACTTTCATGTAAGTCATTGAAGTCTCCTAAAGACCTCAATGACTTAGCTCTAGTCTATTTTGCCTATAGCAATAAGACTGCTGTAAAGCATCTCTAAATTTCTGCCAACATAACTGAGGAGAAGGAGGTAAGATGCTACCTATATTCATGTGTAGAAAATGAAAACAGATTAAATAAAAAGTGATATGTAATTTTTAATGAATGACAATTGGTGATACATTACTTTTAAATCAGCAGTTTCCTTCAAACTGCCATTCAATACCAGTTTCCTTCTGAACTCACAGACTTCATTAATATGACATATGTCCATGACACTTTAGAATAATATATTCACTGTATAATAACAATGATAGATTTCCTTTATATAGTGCCAACATACTCCACAGCACTTTACAAATTGAAGGTTTAAAGTGTAGACAAAATGAGACATTGCAATGTAATAAATCAATTTACACAATATAAGTGAGGGCCCTGCTCGCAAGAACTTACAATCTATGGGGTAGAGGGGGTGACACAAGAGGTAGCAGGGGCGCCATAGGAGGTAGCATTGCTTATACAGTGGAACAATTATTTTTATAATAAATAAAGTTGTATGAGCTGTCACCAGCCAGAGTCCTTTAATGTGCAGATCCAAGGTGCCTGGACTTACAAGGTTAGAGTCCAATAAAGCATCATATACTGTGCAGTTTGTGTTTGTGGGTTGAACATTCCAGGGAAGCGGTGCAACTCGGGAGAAGTCTTGGATACAAAAGTGGGAGGTTCTGATAATTTAGAATATTAGTCTAAAGTTAGTTCTAATGCTAGATCATTGGCTGAGCAGAGAGTACGGGTTGGGAGACAGACAGAGATGAAGGAGGAAATGTAGGGAGGTGCAGCATTATGGAGAGCTTTGTGTATGAGGGTGATAAGTTTAAATTGTATTCTAAAATGAATTGGCAGACAATGTAGTGACCGAGAGACTGCAGTGATTGAGTGTAGACCAGTCACCAGCTGCCTCGGAGTTATGGTAAGGCTGAAATAGAAATATCAGGGTTTGCTGGTTAGTAGATGGTGAAAACAGCAGTTCAGTCTTTGAGAGACTGAGTTTCAGATAGAGGGAAGACATTATATTAGAGACAGCAGAGAGAAAGCCGCTGGTATTCTGTAGTACCGGAATGATGTTTTAAGAAGAGATATATTGTTGGTCATCAGCATAAAGATGATACCAAAGGCAAATTTGCTGATGGTTTATCGATAGGAGCTGTGTAGAATGAGGATAGAAAGGGACCTACCACAAAGACTGCAAATGATAAATGAGAGATAAGAGAACCAAGAGAGAGCAGTGTCTATAAGACAAACAGAGTGGGGCTTTCTGAGAAGTTGGTGTTCCGCAGTGTCAAATGCTGCTGAGAATTAGCAATAGCAAAAAGATAGTGGATTAAACAAGAATAGACCAAGTATTCCATTTTGTAGATGAAGGGAAAGTTAGAGATGGATCAGTAGTTGGCAGCACAGGATGGGTCAAGAGCGGATTTCTTCAGTCACGGCTGCACCTTATGAGTAAGTAAAGAGTGAAACGTTTCAAAGAGTCTTTTAGGGTTATTGGAGAGAGAAGAGATGAAACTGGTGAAATAGGCTCATTTGGCGACATGAAGGACAGTGCCATAGCCTTTGAGCAAAAAACAAAGTGTAGGAATTCTGCAGATGTACGTAATTTTCTCCACAGATATTCAGCACATCTAGAGCACCACTGAATAAGATGCATATGTGGTGTGTGCCAAGGTTGCTGCTGTCTTTGTCAAAAGATTTGAGGGCAGGGGGGAGTTGCCAGGGAACTATTAATAGTTTCATTATAGTGACTGGTGGCCAGGTTGTGACAGGAGAGTGAAGAGATGAGGACAGAGAGGACTGTAGAGAGGTGGAGGGCATTAATGGCATGTAAATTCCTATATGTATGATAGATTGGTGAGTTCTGTAAACGAGAGAAAGTACTTCTGATAAAAGTCAGAAAGTTATGATCAGAAAGTGGGAGGGAAGAGTAAGTAAATTTTGAAACTTCAAGGAGTCAGAGGAAGACCCGATCAACCATGTTGCCATCTTTGTGTTTAGGCGAAGAGGAAAGTTGGGAAAGACCAAAATAACTGGTTAGTGAAAGAAACTGGGAGGCAGCTAGGAAACAGGGGTTTAATAGGAATGTTTCATTTTTAGTGTATGATTTTTGATTATAGGTTTTGTTTTTCTTTACTTTATAATATGAGATGTCATTTTTTGCTTCAGAGGTATAGTTTCCATAATGAAGAGTAGGTATCATCATATAAAAACACAGCAGACCATAGCCTCATAATTTGAATTCTAAATATGTTATATTGAAAATATTTTAAGCGCTGAAATAGAAAATTAGAGTTAATTTTCCTATGCAAAATGATTGTTTCACGAATACTGCAAAACAAATAAAGCACATGGAAAGATTTTTTAAAGAATTTCCAGCAATGGGAACACCACAAAACTGTTTTGCATCTTAAGTAAGGATTGTTTGCATACTCTATGACAGGTGTTCATACTCCTCTACATTGGTTGTTAGCATGTGGTTAGCTATGTATATCAAGTTTGCTTTTAAGCTTCATGTGGATAGGAAGCAGGTTTTTCCCTTTTTTTCTTATCATTATCCTAAGCTCTCCTGCTCATCCTCATCCCATAAATGACTGAAAATATCTTTTCTAGAATACTCAGAAGACTAATACATGCTTCATATCTATAGTAGAAGAACAACAAAGCCAAGAATATATTGATAGTATATTGGATACAAGGCCACCTGTAAACAAATATACTTGTAAGTAGATTTTTTTTATATTGCTTTTACTTTTTGTGAATTATTTTATGTATTAAATAATGAACAGTGCGGTAGCAATAAGGGTACCAGGTTCACCTCATGTTTGTAATATACATGATAATAAATGTCTTATGAAACATATTCATAAATCTAAGCAACTAAGCATAATTTGTTGTTGAAAATCGCTAGTCTTATTATAACTACATTTGGCAAGCAGGTAGTTCTTGAAATATTATGATGCTCTGATTACAAAGTATAAGAAGGAATACTAATCTTTCTGAAACATAATAAACATAAGTAAAAAAAAAACCAAAACAATTATATGTACACTATAGCTACATTTCCACAATATGCACAACATGATGTAATTGCATACCATATTTGTGTATATAAACACACACACACACACACACACTATATGCATAGCAATACAAACATATGGACAAGGATATTTCTAAGATATTAAGTAATACATTTAAAAAATCTGGATGATTTTTTTTTGAAAGTCATTATGCTGTTTACTTGTATTGGATATTATCATTGATTGCCAGTTTGACATTAAGCACTCCTTTCATTGCAGTATGGTGCTGTACATGGCCTATCATACTTTATACTGGCTTTATACTATAATCACTGATAGAGCATGCTATGCATGAGCTCACAGGCATACAGTGGTGCAATATGGCCACATAGAAGTCTGTGGTTGCTGTATAATACAGTTGTGTGCGTAAAGGGTTTACATGATAATACTGACATGATAAGCTTTGCTCATTTCACATAAGCTATGTAATTCTGTAGCCAGTTTTGAGATTCTTTGTTGTACATATTTGGTCAAATTGTAGGAAGCTCAACTATCCTGACAATGCGACTTCATTAAAGTAGGACTCTACACTAATACCTCTCTTGGACCCAATTATGAGTCTACAGTGTGAACACAGGGCAATAACAGTGTCTACAGTGTGAACACATGGGAAGTAGGATCCAGAGCATACTCTACTTAAAAAGCCTTGGGGAGATGGGGAACTGAAAGGCATTCTCTGTTTTGTTTTTATGTATTTTACCACAGTAGCTTACACCTGTTCACATTGGGAGGTGCTGTCTGAATATTCTAGTATGTGTATCTATCTATGTACACATCTAGAGATGAGTGAACCAGTTTGTAAAAAAACACTCTTGACATTAATTTTGTTAAGTTTCAGTTTCTAATAAAGCCAAAGCTTTTGTAATTGATCTCCAATGAACCTGTAAAATGGCCATCGCCATGTGTAACATGAGGTAGAAGAGCGTAAAGTAACAGGATCCCATGCATTGTGTAACCTAGGTGGGCTTCTGGCATCATCACCTGACAGCCCCTCAGATAAATCCTGAATGGTGGTTAGGCATGTGATGATGTCCTATGCAGTTTGTAAGCTTATGCACAGAGAGAGAGGGCAAGAGAGAGAAGCCATTTTGTGAGATGATATCAGTGTGCCAAACCACAGGAGCAATGTGTAGGTAATGCAGGCAATGGGTTATGAATCTGTCACTGGTGCACCTCATGGAAATGCCGTCTTGTTATTTCTGAAATGAAGTACCAGGCTGATTTATTCTCAAATTTTGCATTAAAATTAATTCATAGTAAAAAAAAACGTCTGGTCTTGGCAGTGCCTCCAGTAGCTGCATGCTTGTTGTAGTTCATAGCAAAATATTACATCTGACAGAAGTGATATGGTAACTTTGAGTAACGCTTAATTTATCACATGTCCTTTCTGCTTTGTCAGCCATGTCAACATGATTGTTGGGGGTGGAGGTAGTTGTTTCAGGGTGTGGAGTGCTGATAGTTGTGTTAGATGTAGGAATTATGAGGGTGTGCAAGAATTCAATGGCCATAAAGGGGAAGATGATGACATTGCTGATAATGACTGTGATAATGTTGCAGATAGAACCTGTCAAGGATGAAAAGGTAACATCAGTGGAAAAGGGTGCTGGCAGTGGTGAAAGCAACAATTTGTGCCAATGCATCGCCCCAACATTAAAAAAAGAAACCTCCCTTAGCTAACACCCTTAGCTAACAGGATTAATGCCTGGCTTCTGTCTCTGATTCACAAGGACCAGGTGGGTTTTGTCCCTTGCCGGCAAGGGAGAGACCACACCAGACGGACTTTGGATTTAATAGACATAGTAAATCGCACAGCTACCCTTGCACTCCTCTAGAGCCTTGATGCGGAGAAGGCCTTTGACCGTCTTGAATGGTCATTTATGATAGCTACCCTTAGAAGATTTGGGCTGTCTGGGGCCTTTCTCACAGCTATTCGGGCTTTATACTCTTCTCCCTCAGGTGTGGTTAAGCTCCCTAACTCTGTCTCTTCCCCGTTCCCCATTCATAACGGGACGCGTTAGGGCTGCCCCCTGTCCCCGCTTATATTTGCGCTGTGCATAGAACCCATGGCCTCCTGGATACGTTCCAACTCCAATGTCGCAGGAGTTATAGTCAAAGATAGGGAATTCAAGATCAGCCTTTTTGCTGACAATGTCCTCTTGACCCTCACGAACCCCCACCTCCCTCCCTAGCCTCCTCTGTCAGTTAAACGCTTATGGCGTTCTCTCTGGCTATAAGGTTAACCCCACTAAAACAGAAGCCCTCCCCCTCAACATTTCTGATACGACCCTCCAGCTCCTAAAGACCAATTACAACTTCCAATGGCATACTAAATATCTTCAATACCTGGGAGTTCACCTTTCCCCTTCCTACTCTACCCTCTATTCAGTTAACTACCCCCAGTTGTTTAGTGACCTGCAAGCCCTCCCCTTCCATATCTCTCTTGGTCGTATTAATGTGGTTAAGATGACCCTTCTCCCAAAACTTCTTTACTTTTTTGAAACCCTCCCAGTAGCCATCCCGCGATCTGATCTGCGTGCCCTTCAGAAGGGGATCTTCCAGTTTATCTGGAATAGAAAACGTTATCATATCCCCTGCTCAGTAATGCTATCGGGGAGAGAGGAAGGGGGGTTGGCGGTCCCACATATCTTGCATTATTACTGGGCCTCCCACATCCACTGCATCCTGTTTTGGGCCTCTTCGAAGGCCTATTCGAAATGGGTTGAAATCGAAAAGCTTTGGCTAGCACTGATTCACCCTAATTCATTTTTGTGGTCCCGTCCCCCTCCCTCCCCTTCGGTCCCCCTTCTGGGTCCCATTCACTTTACGCGTTCTATTTGGCTTGAATGCTCTAGACTTTTTCCCTTGGCATCCCCATGCTCCTCCATGGTCTCCTTTCTGTACAATCCACTTCTCCCTGGGGGACTCTCAGCATCTATGGTGCGACCTTGGAGTACACTGAGTCTCTTCCATATTGCTGATTTGATATACCCTTTCACTTTGGAGCTCAGGCTCTTCGACTATTTTACTTCCACCCTGCGCTTGCCAGCCGCAGAGTGGTTCCATTACCAGCAAATTGTTCACTTTGTTTTTTCCCAGTTTGGCTCTCTTAGAGTCTCAATGCCTTCTACCTTTGAAAGGATATGTAGATCGGGCACGTCTACAGTGGGCCTGATCTCGACTATCTATAGGCTTCTCTCCTCTCCTGAAGGGCGACCCCCCCCATCTCTCATCGATATATAGCTAAATGGTCTGAGGCGCTGGGTAGGCAGATCTCGCCCAACCAGTGGCAAATTATCTGGTCCCGTGCAGCCAAATCCTCCACTTGTATCTCACTTCGGGAGACCCAGTACAAGCTACTTGGCACTGGTACCATACTCCCGCCCTACTTCATTCCCTCAAACTTAGTATTTCCCCCTTGTGCTGGCGTTGTCAGACAGAGATTGATTCCTTATGTCACATTTTTTGGGACTGCTCCGTCATACGACCCTTTTGGTTGGAGGTCCAATCTCTCTCTGATGCTATCTTTATACAGGGTGTTCCACTTGATTTCTTCACCTACTTGTTTAACCTCCCCCCCCCCCTCCCGCCACCTGGGTAAACAGACATCTAAACTGTTCCTGTATATATGCACAGCAGCCAAGACACTCATAGCCCTTCACTGGAAGAGGACCTCTCCTCCTACTGGTGCGGATTTAATAGCTAGGGTGAAGGACGTCTGCAGCATGGAGTATTTGACGGCCTCCCTCAACCATACCCTGGATGCCTTCCAGGCTGTGTGGTCGTCTTGGGATTCTTATTGTGTCCTCCGCGGCCTATGACTCCACTTCTTTTTATTTCTTTCCATTCTATTCCCCTCCCGCCCTTTTTTTTTCCAGTCTGTTCTTATTGACTGCTGATTCGATTATTGTTTGGTATTGTATATGTTTATTCGTTTGTACCAATTTTCTGTGAAAAAACTTAATGAAAATTACAGTTCAAAAAAAAAAAAAAACCCTCCCCAAAACAGCTGTTGTTGTTAGCATCATCAGCTGTGGGAATTTCCACTTTAAGCAGAAAAATAAGCACTGGCTGTGCAGACACAACTATGGAAACAGTGTCTCTCCATAGTCACATAAAAAGATTAGAGATGAGTGAACAGTAAAATGTTCGAGGTTCGATATTCATTTCCAGTAGCCCCTCAATATTCGACTACTCAAATCGAATATCGAACCCTATTATAGTCTATGGGGGGAAAATACTCGTTTCAGGGGTAGGCAACGTTCGATCAAATTATACTTACCAAGTCCATGAGTGAGGGTTGGGCTGGATCCTCCAAGCAGTCTTCTCCTTGCAGCGTTCCTGCGGCATCTTCCGGCTCTGAATTCACTTTGCCAGGCATCGGGCCTGGGCAGAGCCAACTGCGCATGCCCGCACTACAAGTGGACATGCGCAGTCGGCTCTGCCCAGGCCTGATGCATGGCAGAGTGAATGAAGAGCTGGAAGCTGCATGGAGAAGACTTCTAAAGGTAGGAGAAGAACCAGCGTTGATTGGCCGACTGTATAGCATTCGGCCAATCAATGCTAGTTCTGTATCAAACTTTTACATTCGAATAGCGAGTGGTACTCGATTGAGTACGAGTATTTCGAATACCGTAGTATTCGATCGAATACCTACTCGATCGAGTACTACTCGCTCATCTCTAAAAAAGATGTCACCAGTTCATTTGTTAAAGAAGCTCTATCATTGGGAAAAGTCATGTTTAGCTAAGCACATCCTTGCATAGCCTTTAGAAAGCCTTTAGAAAGGCTATTCCTTTAGAAAGGCTATTCCACACATACCTTTTGTATGTAAATTGCTTCAGTAGTTTTTGAATGAGACCGCTTTTATTCATATGCTTATTAGTCTACCCCGTGCACTATAGAAGTGTCTGTGTGCACTGTCTACTATTCTCTATGTGTATGAGAGCAGAGATATGAGTCATCAGCAGCAGCCGCCTCTGCTGTACACTGTGTGGGTGCCACTGGTGAGCACATAATACTGTGTGGGGGCTACAGTGGCGCACGTAATACTGTTAACACAATACTGTGTGGGTGCCACTGGTGAGCATATAATACTGTGTGGGGGCCACACTGGTGCACGTAATACTGTTTGGGGGCCACTGTGGTGCACGTAATACTGTTTGGGGGCCACTGTGGAGCATGTAATCTGTCCCATTATTGAAAATGTCAGGGACTGCGCTGCTCACTCACTGTATCCTTGATAACTGCAGTTGTGGGTACTAAAGCTGTACCCCTTTCAAGTATCTGAGATATCGCTTCAGCACCCGTAACCGCCACTATCAAGAATTCACTCTAGGAAAGTTGTAGAGGGCCCCGGACAAAAGTTTGCATCGGGGTCCACAAAACTTTAGATAAACCACTGTCTGGAAAACAACAAAACATGCCATTTATCCTGTGGTTCGGCAATTTAACTCGTACGCAACCAAGTTACTGACAATGCAGTTGCTGCTGCACCACTTAGGGGGCATTCACACTACCGTTGGTGACCATCAGTAGTGTCCATTGTTGTTGTCCGTTACACAATTTATGCAATGGACATTAGCTAAACCGTCACAAATCCGTTAAAATTTCAATTCATTTCAATGGGATTTTATCTTGTGTTCTTTAGTGACCGTTAGTGTTGATTATACACCCAATCTGTCACATGTCCGTTTTTTTTCAGAGACAAAAGTCCTACATGCAGGACTTTTGTGTCCGTTAAAAAAACAGATTAATGATGGACCTAATGTTATTATTTGACATTGAAATCTATGGGTAACAGACTTATAACAAACAGTTTCTGATAGCCATCAGTTACTGTCCGTTATTTTGTGTCCGTTTTTTTTCTGCGCATAAAAAAGAAAAGCAGAAACAAAAATAAAAAAAAATTGACAGTATTAAAACTAGACATTAACTGATGCTAATGTGGGCGGGTACACATGCTCCCGGTCTCCACTTTGCAGGTTTCTGTCTTCTGCCCGAGAAACTGGACAGGAGATGGAAACCAGCAGTCAGTTTTTAAACCAATTCATTTGAATGGGTTTGCAAAGTATCTGCCCGTGAGCGTCCGTGAGTGTCTTCTGCCTCTCCGTTGCAATACCGTTTTATTTTAACCAGACACAATGTCGGACATGCAGGACTTTGTGTCCGGTTAAAAGAAACCTGTTTCGCCGTGGACACCAGAAGACACTCACAGGCGGACACTGACTGTCGGGTTTCCGTCTTCTGTCCAGTTTCCTGTAACTTGTATTCTATTCTGTTCCTTTACTATGGCAGATAACCTTGACTCCATGGATTTTGGGGTAGCAGATTAGACCAGTGATAAGAGCGGGCCCTGTTTGCTATGGGTGTTCTGTCTTGTCCAGCCTAGAGGGTATTCAGCATTCAGCATTGCAGGAGGCATCTTATTATCTATGCAGACCAAACTGTCCACCACAAGTGTGGAAAACTACTATATTTTTGAGACGGTATAATGTCCTATTGGTGCCTCCACAAAATATAACAGAGTATTATACTGTATTGAGGGGCAATAAGAAGCATTATACTATGGTGGGCGCTAACAGGAATTTATACTTTGTTAGGTAAGTAGTTTCTCCCCAATACTGTCATTATGGAAACAGGGATACAAGATGCAGAAGGGAAGGAATGCCAATGAGCTTTTGGTGGGCAGATGTTGCTGTGTTTCAGACACCACTTCACATTTACAGAGCCCTTGAGGTGCAAAAACAGTGGAAACCTCTAGAAACTGACCCCATTTTGGATGCTAGATCCTTCAAGGAATTTATCAAGGATTATAGTGAATATTTTGACCCTACAGGTTTTTCACAGAATTTATTACCATAGAGACGTGAAAATTAAAAATTACCCTTTTTCCGACCAAATGTCGCTTTAGTCTTAACTTTTGTATCTCAACAAAGGGTTAAAGGAGAATAACCAACTAACTTTTTTTTCTCCTGAACATGACAATACCCCATATGTGCTGGTACACTTATGTACAGGCACATGGCAGGGCTTGAAATGGAAAGAGCACTAACTGGCTTTTGTTTGGAATAGTTTTCAGGTACCATGTCCCATTTGCAGAGCCCCTGAGGTGCCGAAACAATGTAAACCCCCAAAAGTGGCCATATATTGTAAACTAGACCCCTCAAGGAATTTATCAAGGGGTATAGTGAGTACTTTGAACCTGCAGGTCTTTCATAGAATTGGGCCATAAAAATGGAAAATTACATTCTTATTCTTATAAAATGTAGCTTTAACCCTAAATGTTTAATTTTTAGGGGGTTAAAGGAGAAATGCACCCCACAATTTGTTAATCAATTTCTCCTGACTATAGAAATTTATGTATTGGCAAACAGCAGGGAAGGAGAACCATTGAGTTTTTCACAGGGGAGATTCTGCTGGAATTGATTTCAGGCACCATGTTACACTGGCAGGACCCCTGAGATACCAGTGCAGTGGAAAGCCCCAATAAATTACCTCATTTTAGAAATTAGACCCCCTCAAGGAATTTATCAAGGGGTATAGTCAGCATTTTGAACCCACAGCCATTTCTCCAAATTTACTACCAAAAGGATGTGAAAATTAAAAATTACCTTTTTTTCCAATAAAATGTACTAGACTCAAATTTATAATTTTCACAAAAGGTTAAAGGAGAAAAGCAGCTTTTGGAGAGCAGAATGATTTGCAAATGCCATGAAGGTGCTATAAGAGTGGAGAGTACCAAGAAGTAACTTCATTTTAGAAACTGCACTCCGCAAAGGGTATAGTGGTCATTTTGACCCCAAAGATGCTTTCCAAAAAGAAATACGCAGCCGATGGTTCACAATGAAAATTGACATTTTCCCAGATAGGCCATTTCAGTGCCCAATAGATCCTGCCCATACCACGGCACTATGAAATGTCAGTTCTCTAGTTATTATGCTTTGTCTCCTGATTTAATTTTTTGCCCATAAATATGGCAGGGCTCAAAATTTAAGAAGCACCATGTGCATTTGAGGTCTAATTTCTTATTTACACTGCATTGTTGAACCATTGCAAAGGGTCCGAGGCAAAAATAAAAAATGCACCCCCTATTTTAAAAACTACTCCCCTGAAGAAATGTATGAAGTGGCATAGTGAGCATTTTCAACACCTGAGTATTGCATTATTTTAATTTCCAAAAATAAATACGTAGTGAGAAATTAAAATTGCAATTTTTCCAGTGCCTGATATGTTGTGCACAGATTGTGACAGTAGAGACACTCACTTCAAAAACTGTTATGTGGGTTATCCTTCGTACAACAGCCTTTGTTTGCGGTATGAGATGTCATTTTCACTGCCTCAATTTTGGGGTGTCTATAACTTATTGACTACATTAAAAGAAAACATCAATTCTGGCATTGCTTTTTAGCATTTAATTTTTTGCTGTACAGTGTACAGCATAAGTAACATGTTAGACCTGGTTCACATCTCCATTTGGCAATCCGTTCGGAATGTCCACATGGGGACAACTCGAACGGACTACCGAACGCATTGAAAAGCGGTGAGCAGTGAAAGCACACGGACCTCATACACTATAATGGGGTCCGTTTGCTTTATGCGCAGTCTCCGCACAAGTCATGAGGACAGGAAAGTAGATCATTAAGTACTTTTCTGCCAGCATGTTCCGTGCGGACACCGCACAGAAAGCACACAGACTCCGTTATAGTCTATGGGGTCCATGTGCTTTCATAAACTCACTTGCCAATGCATTCAGTATTCCATTCGTGGGGTTCCCATGCGGACTTCCCGAACGGATTACTGAACGCAGATGTGAACCAGGCCTTACCTTTCTTCTGTGGATTGGTATGATTACTTTTATGGGGGGGTTTTTTATGCATTGCTAATTGTGCAGAATAAAATTCCATTTAGGGGAAAAAAATTAATTATTTTTGCATTGCCATGTTCTGAAAGGCCTTTTTATTTTTCTGCTGACAGAGCTAGTTGAGAGCTTATTTTTTGTGGGACAACCTGTGCTTTTTATTGGTATCAGTTTGGTTTTCATCTGCCCTTTTGATTGCTTTTGACCTTTTAACCCAGATTCTGGGTCCTGTCCCGCCATCCTGGTCAGCAGGAGACATGTACCAGATTCAACTCATCTGTGTTTGGAGAGGACACAGAGGAGCTGAATACAATGGCAAAGCAGGAGCGGACAGTTCCTGCTTCATCACTGTGCCCCTGTGTGATCTGGCTCCTGGAGCTGTAGGCGCGATGTGATAACGTCACTCACTCCACTTGGGGGCCCAAGAAACAGAAAGCTTACCCACTTAAAAAGCGGTTACCCTTGGAAACCTGCAGATCCCATAGAGTATAATGCGGTCCGCTGGAATGCCCGCAAAATGAGGAGAGAAGTCCTGTCCAGTATGTCTTTGGAGTATGGGAGGAAATCCACGCAAACAAAGGGAGAACATACAAATTCCTTGCAGATGTTGTCCTTGGGAGGATTTGAACCCAGGACTCTAGTGCTGCAAGGCTGAGATAAAGAAAATCTATAATAAATTCCATACCAGAGTCTCCTAGATAAAAACAATTGTTACCTCCTCCTTATAGAAGACACAAAATATCTTAGAGCACTTGTTTGAGACATTATCCCTTTCACTGCCAAAGGTCTCTATAAGTTTTGAGATGGACAAATCAAACCTAAATTGCAACATTAAAAAAGCATCCAACCTGCCCATACCTATATATTTTCTTAAAGTAGACACCTGCAGGACTTTAAAGTATCCCACCCCCCTCCTGTCTCGGGAAGCATCAGTGAACTGTAACAGGAACTGGAGGGGGGGGGGGGGAGAAGGACTCCAGCAGCGTGCACAGAGACAGAGAAACATTTTCTCTGTCTCTGTGCATAACCTGTATGTGACCCCAGGAGGGGTGGTGGCAAGGACTTAAGTCCTTGTTACTCCCTCTCCTATCAATCAGAGCGCATACTATACTTTTGTGCTCTGATTGTCACATACAGGTATAATGTAATTTCCCCCTGAGTCTTCCTAGTGGGGTATTCTTCTGTAATACCCCCTGAACTTAAGTAGGAAGTTCATTGGCGCTGTGACCCAGACGTTTTTCATTGTTCAGGTCACAGCACCAAAAAAAAAAAGTCACACCAAACACACAACATATACACAAAGTCGTGAATAAAGTTCACATATCACCCAATCCCTGTCCTTTCTATACCTGAGCTTTCTACAGTAAAATACGCCTCTAGCGATGTCCGTTACACGCTAAAATAATAGTAATAACTATTATCACTAGAGATGAACGTATAGATTGCTAAACTTTTTATAGGGGGATGTAAAATAATATTTTTATGTAAAGTCCTATTTAATTTGCATGCACAAATGGGATGGCGCATTGCTTGAGCTGACACTTCAGTGGCAAATTTGAATTTTTGTGCAATGTTTGCTTGCAATCTCTGTTTGCTGAAAAGTTGCATGAAGGTGGTTGTATATATGAAACATTAAGTTGTGTTTTTATATACGGTATGCTGTGCAATCTCAAAAAAGTTAGATTTTTGGTGTCACAGTCACAGTTTGCCAGGTGCAGTATACCCTTTTAACCTTTTGGTGAATAACAGCAAAATCCTGCTTGTCTTCTGTATTCGTGTTTTTGGGAGTCCAAGCTCCTGTAGTTGATGGTTGTGGTACATATTTTCTACACCATAAGCTATTATTTTAAATGTATTTTGTATATGAATGTGAGATTGAACATGAGCTTTAGGTGCAAATATGTGTTTTAGTGCATTTTTAAAAAAAAATGTTTTGTGTTTGTCACAAAGTTGCATGAAGGTGGATGTGGCTGTTGATGACCTATTGAGATATATGTAATCTTCAGGTTGTCTACTTTCAAAAAATATATAGGGTTTAGGGGTTTAATAGTGGGTGTAGGCCATAGTGATATGAATTAACTCTGTACATGTTGAACTCTTATTTTTAGTAGGTTTGGTGCAAATAATTTTTTGTTTGGTTTCCGCTTTTAACAACTAATATTATTTGTATTTTTTCATAAAACAAATCAAAATTGCATGAAGGTGCCTGTTCGAATACAGTACCAAGTGACATTCTGACAATGCTACAGGTATCTACTTTAAGAAAATATATAGGTATAGGGGGAGGGGTTGGATGATTTTTTTAATGTTGCAATTTAGATTTGATTTGTCCATCTTAAAACTGTGAAAATTCCTCCGGCTACTGGAGGCGCAAAATTTCCAGAGGCCCTTGGCAGTGAAAGGGTTAAACATCTGCATTTTGCAGACATATTATGTCCCTAAAAATCACGGACTGCATGAAGATCTGTTAATTTTAATGGGCGCATGTAGACATCAGTTTGTTTTCAATATGCTCCATTTTGGTTCATTTTACAGACCATGAAGCTCAATTAATGTCTTTGGGGCCGTGAAAATCATGGACAGCAGGCAGATTACATCTGTGTGCTACTATCTGTTTTAGGCTAATGACCAAAATTGCGGAAAAACAGGTGCAGATTTTGATTTTGACTTTTTAAGCCAAAGTAAGGATTGTATTGAGCAGACGGGAGAAGTACTGTATAAGAACCTACTTTATATTCCGCATTCCCTTTGTAGCCACTACTGTGTTTGCCTCAAAAAACCGCAGCAAAATCTGCAACAAAAAAGCAACTTTTCCACAATGCGGGGCTTTAGCCTTACACTGACTCACAGACAATATAAAAGTAAATGTTTAAAAAAAAATTAACAAGAAAAATAAGGTATTTAGAAATGTCAGATTACTGCAAAACTCAGTGTGCAGTTATGTCTTAGGCAGATACGTAAATGACAGTGGCGTAACTACCGGGGTAGCAGGGGTAGTGGCTGCCACAGGGCCCTGGACATTAGGGGCCCAGAGACAGCCGCTACCGCTGTGTTTTTTTTCCCCTTTACCGGCTAGTTTAACTCCAGCCGATAACGGGCCCTATTTACTTACCGAACCTGGCAGTGGCCGAAGTCAGTTAGTGACGCCACGGGCCCCACAAACATCATTATTATACTCAGGGGTCTTTTCAGACCCCCAAGTATAATGATCGGAGGTCCAGGAAGGGTAAGAGAACATAAAAAACCATGTTACTTACCTTTCCACACTCCGGGCAGGTTCGGGTTTACTTCTGGACCCTCCCTGACGTCACATGACCCGAGACGCAGGGCCCGGTCATGTGACATCCCGGATCATGTGACGTCCTGGACGTCATTTAAAGAAGGTAGATCGGAGAACTTGCGTCTATTCTTCTGCATGAACGCTCTTGCCTCCTGTAGCTGGGGCACTTATAGGGTCTCATTCACACAGACTGGAGGGATTGGTGGCAACGAATCACCCACCTCTGTATTTGATGTCACCAAGGTTTCCCTCTGGAACAGGGCTTAATCAAATTCACATGGTAAACCTGAAAAGGCCTTATAGTTGACTGGCCTTACTTTTTCTACAATTTCATATGGTCCTTGCCATTTCGCTAAGAACTTACTTTCCACAGTCCGCACCAAAATAAGGACTCTGTCCCCTGGATTAAATTCACGGATTCTGGCAGAACGATTGTAAATTCTGCTTTGGGCCTCTTGTGCTCTTTGCAGATGCTCTTTTACAATTGGCATGACTGGGATACATGCTCTATGACACTACGGTATGGGGAAGCCTCAGTTTCCCAGGTTTCTTTGGCTATATCCAGAAAGCCCCTGGGATGTCTACCATAGACTAATTCAAAAGGGGAGAAATCGGTAGACGCTTGTGGAACCTCTCTAAAAGAGAACATCAGGTACGCAACAGGCAATCCCAATTACGACCATCTTTTTCTATCACCTTTTTAAGCATATGCTTGAGAGTCTTATTAAAGCGCTCCACTAACCCATCTGTCTGGAGGTGATACACAGAGGTCTGTATGTAGGTAATTTTGAACAGCTTACATAGCTCCTTCATCACCTTTGACATGAACGGTGTGCCTTCGGTGGTCGGTCAGTATTTCTTTAGGTATGCCTGTTCTTGAAAACATATAGAATAACTCACGGCAATACTCTTTGATGTCGTATTACTCAAGGGAACCACCTCAGGATAGCGAGTAGCGTAATCCAAGACAACCAGAATATACAGTCCTATGAAAAAGTTTGGGCACCCCTATTAATCTTAATCATTTTTAGTTCTAAATATTTTGGTGTTTATAACAGCCATTTCAGTTTGATATATCTAATAACTGATGGACACAGTAATATTTCAGGATTGAAATGAGGTTTATTGTACTAACAGAAAATGCGCAATATGCATTAAACCAAAATTTGACCGGTGCAAAAATATGGGCACCTCAACAGAAAAGTGACATTAATATTTAGTACATCCTCCTTTTGCAAAGATAACAGCCTCTAGTCGCTTCCTGTAGCTTTTAATCAGTTCCTGGATCCTGGATGAAGGTATTTTGGACCATTTCTTTCTACAAAACAATTCAAGTTCAGTTAAGTTTGATGGTCGCCGAACATGGACAGCCCGCTCTCAAATGATCTGAAAACAAAGATTGTTCAACATAGTTGTTCAGGGGAAGGATACAAAACGTTGTCTCAGAGATTTAACCTGTCAGTTTCCACTGTGAGGAACATAGTAAGGAAATGGAAGACTACAGGGACAGTTCTTGTTAAGCCCAGAAGTGGCAGGCCAAGAAAAATATCAGAAAGGCAGAGAAGAAGAATGGTGAGAACAGTCAAGGACAATCCACAGACCACCTCCAAAGAGCTGCAGCATCATCTTGCTGCAGATGGTGTCACTGTGCATCGGTCAACTATACAGCGCACTTTGCACAAATAGAAGCTGTATGGGAGAGTGATGAGAAAGAAGCCGTTTCTGCACGTACGCCACAAATAGAGTTGCCTGAGGTATGAAAAAGCACATTTGGACAAGGCAGCTTCATTTTGGAAACAAAAATTGAGTTGTTTGGTTATAAAAAAAAAAGGCGTTATGCATGGCGTCCAAAAAGAAACAGCATTCCAAGAAAAACACATGCTACCCACTGTAAAATTTGGTGGAGGTTCCATCATGTTTTGGGCCTCTTCGAAGGCCTATTCGAAATGGGTTGAAATCGAAAAGCTTTGGCTAGCACTGATTCACCCTAATTCATTTTTGTGGTCCCGTCCACCTCCCTCCCCTTCGGTCCCCCTTCTGGGTCCCATTCACTTTACGCGTTCTATTTGGCTTGAATGCTCTAGACTTTTTCCCTTGGCATCCCCATGCTCCTCCATGGTCTCCTTTCTGTACAATCCACTTCTCCCTGGGGGACTCTCAGCATCTATGGTGCGACCTTGGAGTACACTGAGTCTCTTCCATATTGCTGATTTGATATACCCTTTCACTTTGGAGCTCAGGCTCTTCGACTATTTTACTTCCACCCTGCGCTTGCCAGCCGCAGAGTGGTTCCATTACCAGCAAATTGTTCACTTTGTTTTTTCCCAGTTTGGCTCTCTTAGAGTCTCAATGCCTTCTACCTTTGAAAGGATATGTAGATCGGGCACGTCTACAGTGGGCCTGATCTCGACTATCTATAGGCTTCTCTCCTCTCCTGAAGGGCGACCCCCCCCATCTCTCATCGATATATAGCTAAATGGTCTGAGGCGCTGGGTAGGCAGATCTCGCCCAACCAGTGGCAAATTATCTGGTCCCGTGCAGCCAAATCCTCCACTTGTATCTCACTTCGGGAGACCCAGTACAAGCTACTTGGCACTGGTACCATACTCCCGCCCTACTTCATTCCCTCAAACTTAGTATTTCCCCCTTGTGCTGGCGTTGTCAGACAGAGATTGATTCCTTATGTCACATTTTTTGGGACTGCTCCGTCATACGACCCTTTTGGTTGGAGGTCCAATCTCTCTCTGATGCTATCTTTATACAGGGTGTTCCACTTGATTTCTTCACCTACTTGTTTAACCTCCCCCCCCCCCTCCCGCCACCTGGGTAAACAGACATCTAAACTGTTCCTGTATATATGCACAGCAGCCAAGACACTCATAGCCCTTCACTGGAAGAGGACCTCTCCTCCTACTGGTGCGGATTTAATAGCTAGGGTGAAGGACGTCTGCAGCATGGAGTATTTGACGGCCTCCCTCAACCATACCCTGGATGCCTTCCAGGCTGTGTGGTCGTCTTGGGATTCTTATTGTGTCCTCCGCGGCCTATGACTCCACTTCTTTTTATTTCTTTCCATTCTATTCCCCTCCCGCCCTTTTTTTTTCCAGTCTGTTCTTATTGACTGCCGATTCGATTATTGTTTGGTATTGTATATGTTTATTCGTTTGTACCAATTTTCTGTGAAAAAACTTAATGAAAATTACAGTTCAAAAAAAAAAAAAACCCTCCCCAAAACAGCTGTTGTTGTTAGCATCATCAGCTGTGGGAATTTCCACTTTAAGCAGAAAAATAAGCACTGGCTGTGCAGACACAACTATGGAAACAGTGTCTCTCCATAGTCACATAAAAAGATTAGAGATGAGTGAACAGTAAAATGTTCGAGGTTCGATATTCATTTCCAGTAGCCCCTCAATATTCGACTACTCAAATCGAATATCGAACCCTATTATAGTCTATGGGGGGAAAATACTCGTTTCAGGGGTAGGCAACGTTCGATCAAATTATACTTACCAAGTCCATGAGTGAGGGTTGGGCTGGATCCTCCAAGCAGTCTTCTCCTTGCAGCGTTCCTGCGGCATCTTCCGGCTCTGAATTCACTTTGCCAGGCATCGGGCCTGGGCAGAGCCAACTGCGCATGCCCGCACTACAAGTGGACATGCGCAGTCGGCTCTGCCCAGGCCTGATGCCTGGCAGAGTGAATGAAGAGCTGGAAGCTGCATGGAGAAGACTTCTAAAGGTAGGAGAAGAACCAGCGTTGATTGGCCGACTGTATAGCATTCGGCCAATCAATGCTAGTTCTGTATCAAACTTTTACATTCGAATAGCGAGTGGTACTCGATTGAGTACGAGTATTTCGAATACCGTAGTATTCGATCGAATACCTACTCGATCGAGTACTACTCACTCATCTCTAAAAAAGATGTCACCAGTTCATTTGTTAAAGAAGCTCTATCATTGGGAAAAGTCATGTTTAGCTAAGCACATCCTTGCATAGCCTTTAGAAAGCCTTTAGAAAGGCTATTCCTTTAGAAAGGCTATTCCACACATACCTTTTGTATGTAAATTGCTTCAGTAGTTTTTGAATGAGACCGCTTTTATTCATATGCTTATTAGTCTACCCCGTGCACTATAGAAGTGTCTGTGTGCACTGTCTACTATTCTCTATGTGTATGAGAGCAGAGATATGAGTCATCAGCAGCAGCCGCCTCTGCTGTACACTGTGTGGGTGCCACTGGTGAGCACATAATACTGTGTGGGGGCTACAGTGGCGCACGTAATACTGTTAACACAATACTGTGTGGGTGCCACTGGTGAGCATATAATACTGTGTGGGGGCCACACTGGTGCACGTAATACTGTTTGGGGGCCACTGTGGTGCACGTAATACTGTTTGGGGGCCACTGTGGAGCATGTAATCTGTCCCATTATTGAAAATGTCAGGGACTGCGCTGCTCACTCACTGTATCCTTGATAACTGCAGTTGTGGGTACTAAAGCTGTACCCCTTTCAAGTATCTGAGATATCGCTTCAGCACCCGTAACCGCCACTATCAAGAATTCACTCTAGGAAAGTTGTAGAGGGCCCCGGACAAAAGTTTGCATCGGGGTCCACAAAACTTTAGATAAACCACTGTCTGGAAAACAACAAAACATGCCATTTATCCTGTGGTTCGGCAATTTAACTCGTACGCAACCAAGTTACTGACAATGCAGTTGCTGCTGCACCACTTAGGGGGCATTCACACTACCGTTGGTGACCATCAGTAGTGTCCATTGTTGTTGTCCGTTACACAATTTATGCAATGGACATTAGCTAAACCGTCACAAATCCGTTAAAATTTCAATTCATTTCAATGGGATTTTATCTTGTGTTCTTTAGTGACCGTTAGTGTTGATTATACACCCAATCTGTCACATGTCCGTTTTTTTTCAGAGACAAAAGTCCTACATGCAGGACTTTTGTGTCCGTTAAAAAAACAGATTAATGATGGACCTAATGTTATTATTTGACATTGAAATCTATGGGTAACAGACTTATAACAAACAGTTTCTGATAGCCATCAGTTACTGTCCGTTATTTTGTGTCCGTTTTTTTTCTGCGCATAAAAAAGAAAAGCAGAAACAAAAATAAAAAAAAATTGACAGTATTAAAACTAGACATTAACTGATGCTAATGTGGGCGGGTACACATGCTCCCGGTCTCCACTTTGCAGGTTTCTGTCTTCTGCCCGAGAAACTGGACAGGAGATGGAAACCAGCAGTCAGTTTTTAAACCAATTCATTTGAATGGGTTTGCAAAGTATCTGCCCGTGAGCGTCCGTGAGTGTCTTCTGCCTCTCCGTTGCAATACCGTTTTATTTTAACCAGACACAATGTCGGACATGCAGGACTTTGTGTCCGGTTAAAAAAAACCTGTTTCGCCGTGGACACCAGAAGACACTCACAGGCGGACACTGACTGTCGGGTTTCCGTCTTCTGTCCAGTTTCCTGTAACTTGTATTCTATTCTGTTCCTTTACTATGGCAGATAACCTTGACTCCATGGATTTTGGGGTAGCAGATTAGACCAGTGATAAGAGCGGGCCCTGTTTGCTATGGGTGTTCTGTCTTGTCCAGCCTAGAGGGTATTCAGCATTCAGCATTGCAGGAGGCATCTTATTATCTATGCAGACCAAACTGTCCACCACAAGTGTGGAAAACTACTATATTTTTGAGACGGTATAATGTCCTATTGGTGCCTCCACAAAATATAACAGAGTATTATACTGTATTGAGGGGCAATAAGAAGCATTATACTATGATGGGCGCTAACAGGAATTTATACTTTGTTAGGTAAGTAGTTTCTCCCCAATACTGTCATTATGGAAACAGGGATACAAGATGCAGAAGGGAAGGAATGCCAATGAGCTTTTGGTGGGCAGATGTTGCTGTGTTTCAGACACCACTTCACATTTACAGAGCCCTTGAGGTGCAAAAACAGTGGAAACCTCTAGAAACTGACCCCATTTTGGATGCTAGATCCTTCAAGGAATTTATCAAGGATTATAGTGAATATTTTGACCCTACAGGTTTTTCACAGAATTTATTACCATAGAGACGTGAAAATTAAAAATTACCCTTTTTCCGACCAAATGTCGCTTTAGTCTTAACTTTTGTATCTCAACAAAGGGTTAAAGGAGAATAACCAACTAACTTTTTTTTCTCCTGAACATGACAATACCCCATATGTGCTGGTACACTTATGTACAGGCACATGGCAGGGCTTGAAATGGAAAGAGCACTAACTGGCTTTTGTTTGGAATAGTTTTCAGGTACCATGTCCCATTTGCAGAGCCCCTGAGGTGCCGAAACAATGTAAACCCCCAAAAGTGGCCATATATTGTAAACTAGACCCCTCAAGGAATTTATCAAGGGGTATAGTGAGTACTTTGAACCTGCAGGTCTTTCATAGAATTGGGCCATAAAAATGGAAAATTACATTCTTATTCTTATAAAATGTAGCTTTAACCCTAAATGTTTAATTTTTAGGGGGTTAAAGGAGAAATGCACCCCACAATTTGTTAATCAATTTCTCCTGACTATAGAAATTTATGTATTGGCAAACAGCAGGGAAGGAGAACCATTGAGTTTTTCACAGGGGAGATTCTGCTGGAATTGATTTCAGGCACCATGTTACACTGGCAGGACCCCTGAGATACCAGTGCAGTGGAAAGCCCCAATAAATTACCTCATTTTAGAAATTAGACCCCCTCAAGGAATTTATCAAGGGGTATAGTCAGCATTTTGAACCCACAGCCATTTCTCCAAATTTACTACCAAAAGGATGTGAAAATTAAAAATTACCTTTTTTTCCAATAAAATGTACTAGACTCAAATTTATAATTTTCACAAAAGGTTAAAGGAGAAAAGCAGCTTTTGGAGAGCAGAATGATTTGCAAATGCCATGAAGGTGCTATAAGAGTGGAGAGTACCAAGAAGTAACTTCATTTTAGAAACTGCACTCCGCAAAGGGTATAGTGGTCATTTTGACCCCAAAGATGCTTTCCAAAAAGAAATACGCAGCCGATGGTTCACAATGAAAATTGACATTTTCCCAGATAGGCCATTTCAGTGCCCAATAGATCCTGCCCATACCACGGCACTATGAAATGTCAGTTCTCTAGTTATTATGCTTTGTCTCCTGATTTAATTTTTTGCCCATAAATATGGCAGGGCTCAAAATTTAAGAAGCACCATGTGCATTTGAGGTCTAATTTCTTATTTACACTGCATTGTTGAACCATTGCAAAGGGTCCGAGGCAAAAATAAAAAATGCACCCCCTATTTTAAAAACTACTCCCCTGAAGAAATGTATGAAGTGGCATAGTGAGCATTTTCAACACCTGAGTATTGCATTATTTTAATTTCCAAAAATAAATACGTAGTGAGAAATTAAAATTGCAATTTTTCCAGTGCCTGATATGTTGTGCACAGATTGTGACAGTAGAGACACTCACTTCAAAAACTGTTATGTGGGTTATCCTTCGTACAACAGCCTTTGTTTGCGGTATGAGATGTCATTTTCACTGCCTCAATTTTGGGGTGTCTATAACTTATTGACTACATTAAAAGAAAACATCAATTCTGGCATTGCTTTTTAGCATTTAATTTTTTGCTGTACAGTGTACAGCATAAGTAACATGTTAGACCTGGTTCACATCTCCATTTGGCAATCCGTTCGGAATGTCCACATGGGGACAACTCGAACGGACTACCGAACGCATTGAAAAGCGGTGAGCAGTGAAAGCACACGGACCTCATACACTATAATGGGGTCCGTTTGCTTTATGCGCAGTCTCCGCACAAGTCATGAGGACAGGAAAGTAGATCATTAAGTACTTTTCTGCCAGCATGTTCCGTGCGGACACCGCACAGAAAGCACACAGACTCCGTTATAGTCTATGGGGTCCATGTGCTTTCATAAACTCACTTGCCAATGCATTCAGTATTCCATTCGTGGGGTTCCCATGCGGACTTCCCGAACGGATTACTGAACGCAGATGTGAACCAGGCCTTACCTTTCTTCTGTGGATTGGTATGATTACTTTTATGGGGGGTTTTTTTATGCATTGCTAATTGTGCAGAATAAAATTCCATTTAGGGGAAAAAAATTAATTATTTTTGCATTGCCATGTTCTGAAAGGCCTTTTTATTTTTCTGCTGACAGAGCTAGTTGAGAGCTTATTTTTTGTGGGACAACCTGTGCTTTTTATTGGTATCAGTTTGGTTTTCATCTGCCCTTTTGATTGCTTTTGACCTTTTAACCCAGATTCTGGGTCCTGTCCCGCCATCCTGGTCAGCAGGAGACATGTACCAGATTCAACTCATCTGTGTTTGGAGAGGACACAGAGGAGCTGAATACAATGGCAAAGCAGGAGTGGACAGTTCCTGCTTCATCACTGTGCCCCTGTGTGATCTGGCTCCTGGAGCTGTAGGCGCGATGTGATAACGTCACTCACTCCACTTGGGGGCCCAAGAAACAGAAAGCTTACCCACTTAAAAAGCGGTTACCCTTGGAAACCTGCAGATCCCATAGAGTATAATGCGGTCCGCTGGAATGCCCGCAAAATGAGGAGAGAAGTCCTGTCCAGTATGTCTTTGGAGTATGGGAGGAAATCCACGCAAACAAAGGGAGAACATACAAATTCCTTGCAGATGTTGTCCTTGGGAGGATTTGAACCCAGGACTCTAGTGCTGCAAGGCTGAGATAAAGAAAATCTATAATAAATTCCATACCAGAGTCTCCTAGATAAAAACAATTGTTACCTCCTCCTTATAGAAGACACAAAATATCTTAGAGCACTTGTTTGAGACATTATCCCTTTCACTGCCAAAGGTCTCTATAAGTTTTGAGATGGACAAATCAAACCTAAATTGCAACATTAAAAAAGCATCCAACCTGCCCATACCTATATATTTTCTTAAAGTAGACACCTGCAGGACTTTAAAGTATCCCACCCCCCTCCTGTCTCGGGAAGCATCAGTGAACTGTAACAGGAACTGGAGGGGGGGGGGGGGGAGAAGGACTCCAGCAGCGTGCACAGAGACAGAGAAACATTTTCTCTGTCTCTGTGCATAACCTGTATGTGACCCCAGGAGGGGTGGTGGCAAGGACTTAAGTCCTTGTTACTCCCTCTCCTATCAATCAGAGCGCATACTATACTTTTGTGCTCTGATTGTCACATACAGGTATAATGTAATTTCCCCCTGAGTCTTCCTAGTGGGGTATTCTTCTGTAATACCCCCTGAACTTAACTAGGAAGTTCATTGGCGCTGTGACCCAGACGTTTTTCATTGTTCAGGTCACAGCACCAAAAAAAAAAAGTCACACCAAACACACAACATATACACAAAGTTAAATAAAGTTCACATATCACCCAATCCCTGTCCTTTCTATACCTGAGCTTTCTACAGTAAAATACGCCTCTAGCGATGTCCGTTACACGCTAAAATAATAGTAATAACTATTATCACTAGAGATGAACGTATAGATTGCTAAACTTTTTATAGGGGGATGTAAAATAATATTTTTATGTAAAGTCCTATTTAATTTGCATGCACAAATGGGATGGCGCATTGCTTGAGCTGACACTTCAGTGGCAAATTTGAATTTTTGTGCAATGTTTGCTTGCAATCTCTGTTTGCTGAAAAGTTGCATGAAGGTGGTTGTATATATGAAACATTAAGTTGTGTTTTTATATACGGTATGCTGTGCAATCTCAAAAAAGTTAGATTTTTGGTGTCACAGTCACAGTTTGCCAGGTGCAGTATACCCTTTTAACCTTTTGGTGAATAACAGCAAAATCCTGCTTGTCTTCTGTATTCGTGTTTTTGGGAGTCCAAGCTCCTGTAGTTGATGGTTGTGGTACATATTTTCTACACCATAAGCTATTATTTTAAATGTATTTTGTATATGAATGTGAGATTGAACATGAGCTTTAGGTGCAAATATGTGTTTTAGTGCATTTTTTAAAAAAAATGTTTTGTGTTTGTCACAAAGTTGCATGAAGGTGGATGTGGCTGTTGATGACCTATTGAGATATATGTAATCTTCAGGTTGTCTACTTTCAAAAAATATATAGGGTTTAGGGGTTTAATAGTGGGTGTAGGCCATAGTGATATGAATTAACTCTGTACATGTTGAACTCTTATTTTTAGTAGGTTTGGTGCAAATAATTTTTTGTTTGGTTTCCGCTTTTAACAACTAATATTATTTGTATTTTTTCATAAAACAAATCAAAATTGCATGAAGGTGCCTGTTCGAATACAGTACCAAGTGACATTCTGACAATGCTACAGGTATCTACTTTAAGAAAATATATAGGTATAGGGGGAGGGGTTGGATGATTTTTTTAATGTTGCAATTTAGATTTGATTTGTCCATCTTAAAACTGTGAAAATTCCTCCGGCTACTGGAGGCGCAAAATTTCCAGAGGCCCTTGGCAGTGAAAGGGTTAAACATCTGCATTTTGCAGACATATTATGTCCCTAAAAATCACGGACTGCATGAAGATCTGTTAATTTTAATGGGCGCATGTAGACATCAGTTTGTTTTCAATATGCTCCATTTTGGTTCATTTTACAGACCATGAAGCTCAATTAATGTCTTTGGGGCCGTGAAAATCATGGACAGCAGGCAGATTACATCTGTGTGCTACTATCTGTTTTAGGCTAATGACCAAAATTGCGGAAAAACAGGTGCAGATTTTGATTTTGACTTTTTAAGCCAAAGTAAGGATTGTATTGAGCAGACGGGAGAAGTACTGTATAAGAACCTACTTTATATTCCGCATTCCCTTTGTAGCCACTACTGTGTTTGCCTCAAAAAACCGCAGCAAAATCTGCAACAAAAAAGCAACTTTTCCACAATGCGGGGCTTTAGCCTTACACTGACTCACAGACAATATAAAAGTAAATGTTTAAAAAAAAATTAACAAGAAAAATAAGGTATTTAGAAATGTCAGATTACTGCAAAACTCAGTGTGCAGTTATGTCTTAGGCAGATACGTAAATGACAGTGGCGTAACTACCGGGGTAGCAGGGGTAGTGGCTGCCACAGGGCCCTGGACATTAGGGGCCCAGAGACAGCCGCTACCGCTGTGTTTTTTTTCCCCTTTACCGGCTAGTTTAACTCCAGCCGATAACGGGCCCTATTTACTTACCGAACCTGGCAGTGGCCGAAGTCAGTTAGTGACGCCACGGGCCCCACAAACATCATTATTATACTCAGGGGTCTTTTCAGACCCCCAAGTATAATGATCGGAGGTCCAGGAAGGGTAAGAGAACATAAAAAACCATGTTACTTACCTTTCCACACTCCGGGCAGGTTCGGGTTTACTTCTGGACCCTCCCTGACGTCACATGACCCGAGACGCAGGGCCCGGTCATGTGACATCCCGGATCATGTGACGTCCTGGACGTCATTTAAAGAAGGTAGATCGGAGAACTTGCGTCTATTCTTCTGCATGAACGCTCTTGCCTCCTGTAGCTGGGGCACTTATAGGGTCTCATTCACACAGACTGGAGGGATTGGTGGCAACGAATCACCCACCTCTGTATTTGATGTCACCAAGGTTTCCCTCTGGAACAGGGCTTAATCAAATTCACATGGTAAACCTGAAAAGGCCTTATAGTTGACTGGCCTTACTTTTTCTACAATTTCATATGGTCCTTGCCATTTCGCTAAGAACTTACTTTCCACAGTCCGCACCAAAATAAGGACTCTGTCCCCTGGATTAAATTCACGGATTCTGGCAGAACGATTGTAAATTCTGCTTTGGGCCTCTTGTGCTCTTTGCAGATGCTCTTTTACAATTGGCATGACTGGGATACATGCTCTATGACACTACGGTATGGGGAAGCCTCAGTTTCCCAGGTTTCTTTGGCTATATCCAGAAAGCCCCTGGGATGTCTACCATAGACTAATTCAAAAGGGGAGAAATCGGTAGACGCTTGTGGAACCTCTCTAAAAGAGAACATCAGGTACGCAACAGGCAATCCCAATTACGACCATCTTTTTCTATCACCTTTTTAAGCATATGCTTGAGAGTCTTATTAAAGCGCTCCACTAACCCATCTGTCTGGAGGTGATACACAGAGGTCTGTATGTAGGTAATTTTGAACAGCTTACATAGCTCCTTCATCACCTTTGACATGAACGGTGTGCCTTCAGTGGTCGGTCAGTATTTCTTTAGGTATGCCTGTTCTTGAAAACATATAGAATAACTCACGGCAATACTCTTTGATGTCGTATTACTCAAGGGAACCACCTCAGGATAGCGAGTAGCGTAATCCAAGACAACCAGAATATACAGTCCTATGAAAAAGTTTGGGCACCCCTATTAATCTTAATCATTTTTAGTTCTAAATATTTTGGTGTTTATAACAGCCATTTCAGTTTGATATATCTAATAACTGATGGACACAGTAATATTTCAGGATTGAAATGAGGTTTATTGTACTAACAGAAAATGCGCAATATGCATTAAACCAAAATTTGACCGGTGCAAAAATATGGGCACCTCAACAGAAAAGTGACATTAATATTTAGTACATCCTCCTTTTGCAAAGATAACAGCCTCTAGTCGCTTCCTGTAGCTTTTAATCAGTTCCTGGATCCTGGATGAAGGTATTTTGGACCATTTCTTTCTACAAAACAATTCAAGTTCAGTTAAGTTTGATGGTCGCCGAACATGGACAGCCCGCTCTCAAATGATCTGAAAACAAAGATTGTTCAACATAGTTGTTCAGGGGAAGGATACAAAACGTTGTCTCAGAGATTTAACCTGTCAGTTTCCACTGTGAGGAACATAGTAAGGAAATGGAAGACTACAGGGACAGTTCTTGTTAAGCCCAGAAGTGGCAGGCCAAGAAAAATATCAGAAAGGCAGAGAAGAAGAATGGTGAGAACAGTCAAGGACAATCCACAGACCACCTCCAAAGAGCTGCAGCATCATCTTGCTGCAGATGGTGTCACTGTGCATCGGTCAACTATACAGCGCACTTTGCACAAATAGAAGCTGTATGGGAGAGTGATGAGAAAGAAGCCGTTTCTGCACGTACGCCACAAATAGAGTTGCCTGAGGTATGAAAAAGCACATTTGGACAAGGCAGCTTCATTTTGGAAACAAAAATTGAGTTGTTTGGTTATAAAAAAAAAAGGCGTTATGCATGGCGTCCAAAAAGAAACAGCATTCCAAGAAAAACACATGCTACCCACTGTAAAATTTGGTGGAGGTTCCATCATGCTTTGGGGCTGTGTGGCCAATGCCGGCATTGGGAATCTTGTTAAAGTTGAGGGTCGCATGGATTCCACTCAGTATCAGCAGATTCTTGAGAATAATGTTCAAGAATCAGTGACGAAGTTGAAGTTACGCCGGGGATGGATATTTCAGCAAGACAATGATCCAAAACACCGCTCCAAATCCTCAGGCATTCATGCAGAGGAACAATTACAATGTTCTGGAATGGCCATCCCAGTCCCCAGACCTGAATATCATTGAACATCTGTGGGATGATTTGAAGCGGGCTGTCCATGCTCGGCGACCATCTAACTTAACTGAACTTGAATTGTTTGTCCAAAATACCTTTATCCAGGATCCAGGAACTGATTAAAAGCTACAGGAAGCGACTAGAGGCTGTTATCTTTGCAAAAGGAGGATCTACTAAATATTAATGTCACTTTTCTGTTGAGGTGCCCATACTTTTGCACCGGTCAAATTTTGGTTTAATGCATATTGCGCATTTTCTGTTAGTACAATAAACCTCATTTCAATCCTGAAATATTACTGTGTCCATCAGTTATTAGATATATCAAACTGAAATGGCTGTTATAAACACCAAAATATTTAGAACTAAAAATGATTAAGATTAATAGGGGTGCCCAAACTTTTTCATAGGACTGTATTGGTGACCTCTAGCTGACTTGACTATTGGACCGACCAAGTCCATACCAATCCTTTCAAAAGGCACTTCAATGATGGGCAGGGGAACAAAGGGACTACGGAAATGTGGGGCATGTACCTGACATGTAGGACAGGACGCACAGTAGTCCTTCATTTCCCTGTACACGCCTGGCCAATAAAATCTTTGGAGAATCCTCTCCTGTGTTTTCTCCGCCCCTAGGTGTCCCCCAAGCACATGATTATGGGCCATATCAAGTACCACACGGTGGTATGGCTTCAGTACGAGAAGTTGCTCTACCATTTCCCCATTACTTTTTGCAACCCGATACAAGAGATCATTATTCATAGCAAAATGTGGAAATTGGTGGTCAGCATCAGGTTCCTGAGGCACATTGTTAATAACTGTCACATTATCACAAGCATTAGACAGAGTGGGATCTCTCAATTGTGCAGTACCAAAATTATCCCACGAGACCTCTAACTCAGGTATATTGGGCTCAGGAGCTGGGGAAGAGGTATCATCTTCCTCTCCAGCTAGGACCTGTAACAGAAAGTTGTCATCTTCCTCACACACTTTAGGAGTAGGCGGGGTTTCCACATTTGGCTTTGTGGTTTTACCTTTTCCCCACGAATCCCAAAACAAAGGGAAATCACGTCACAGTATCACATTATGCATAAGGTTTTTTACAACATCTACTTCATAATAAACAGATCCTAATACAGTCTCTATTCTGACATTGGAAATGGGGTAGTCCTTGATATCACCATGAATGCAACAAACATTCATACGTTTGTCTAGGATAAAGTCCCCAGCTATCAAGCTGGCATGCACCAGAGTGACCAGGCTACCAGAGTCCAACAATGCCTGGACAGAATGGCCACTCACTACAACATATAAAATTAAGTTAGAGGCCTCTTACCAGCAGAGTTGTAGGCCCTTTAACTTAGTTCAGCCTTGCACCAGCAGAGTTTTTTGCCCTTTGGGTGAGTTGACCCTTGCACCAGCAGAGTGTTAGCCCCTTTAAAATTGTTACCCCCTAAAACGGTGGTTCCAGAACCATCACTCTCATTCTGTGGGATTGATACAGTGGATTGGCGTGAGGACCCAGACATTGGCCTTGATTTTGATTGGGAAATTGATAACATTTTGGCATCAAGTCCTGGGGGTAACTTTTATTTAGAGGACCGCAAAGGTGGAGAATTGGATGCAACCACTACTACCGGTAATGGTCCTTTAATATCAGACTCTATATTACCTCTGCAGGGTTTTGATCAGGTGTTAATAGTCCAAACAACATGCTCCCGTACTTTAGATTTAGAAACCACTTTCCCTTCCGACACCAGATTTAACCAAACTTCTTCATCATCATCATCATCATCATCCCACTGAGATTGAGCCACTAAAGGAAACCTTGCCTTCCAAGGCATATTTTGGAGCTGTGACTGAGCCAAATCTAAACACAGAGTCCTTTGGAACTGAACAAAATTCACCAGCAGTGTTTTTGGCCCTTAGGGTGAGTTGAGCCTTGAACCAGCACGTGTCCCGAATATCAGGCGGGCCCTAAGTTCTGCGCTTTGCAGAAAGTTCCACTTGACCACCGTCGCGTGGACAAGGGCATGCGGCCTGGGACGCTACATCTCAATCACAGCACACTGGCTGAATGTAGTTGAGGCTGGGACCGGGTCACAAACTGTGGTGGCCTGCCTTGTCTCCCCGCCCAATATTCCTGGCAGGAGTGCTGAAACACCACCCTCCTCCTCTGCTGCCGTTAAATCGACCCCAGCCACAAGCTGGAAATGCTGCAACACGGGCATGGGGAGATGTCAGCAGGCCGTGCTGAAGCTCATCAGCTTGGGGGACAGACAGCACACTGCCTCCGAGGTAAGGGATGCCATCCTGGATGATATGGCAATGTGTTTTTCCCCACTGCACCTGGGGCCAGGCATTTTTGTTGTGTGTGATAATGGACCAAACCTGGTAGCAGCTCTGGAGCTTGCCAGCCTCCAACATGGTCCATGCCTGGCGCACGTTTTCAACTTATTGGTGCAACGGTTTTTAAAAGCGTACTCCAATATACACGAGCTACTGGTTAAAGTGCGGCCCTTGTGCGCCCACTTTGGCAAGTCTACAGTAGCTGCTGCTAGCCTCAATGCAGGGTGTGTGAGCAACAGAGACCTTTGATGGAGTTCCATCTCCAAAACCCAAGGGTTCATTAAAGTCAGATCCCTCAGTTTCTGCACCATGAGTGTCCATGGGTGGCAGACTTATGTGAAATCCTATCCCATCCTTTCCACTGGACACTTTACAAACTCACTAGAACCTCTATAAAAGTGGATAAATAATTGGAAACCTTCTTTCCTCTACATTAATATGGACATAAACATAACTGTAAACCAAAAGAAACATTAGCATGCGCTCATCACAATTCCTGATATGACAGCTGCTTTAAGTAAGATGCAGGGTACAGTGCAAACCAGGCCCGAGCACCAGGAACAGGTGTTACAATGGCTAGTGGATAATGCTTCCAGCTGCTTTTCCACCAGCCAGTCAGCCACTACCTGCAGTCGTGTTCATACCCAAGAGTCTGCTCCTCCTTCCTCCCAACATGCCCAATCTTCCCAACAGAGTCATCCCACCTTGCCCCCTCCCAGGATCTATTTTCGGGTCCTTTTACTGTCTCTCCCTCTGTTGAACCACTTCCCGAATCGCAGAATCTGTGTCCTGATGCCCAAATACTGGAGCATCCGCCATTTCCTACCAATTTTGTGGTTGTGGACCCGCAACCGGCGTTTCTGGGCCTCAGTGATGATGACGAGACACAGTTGCCATCAGGGCAAGCTGTAGTTGTGTGTAGTTATGTGCGGTTTGCAGTAAGGGGAGAGTGAGCAATTGGAAGAGGAGTTGGTGGATGACGAGGCCACCGACCCGACATGGACGGGGTGATGTCTAGTGGGGAAAGCAGTGTAGATGTGGAGGCAAGCTAAGCAGGAAAAAAGGTGGCTAGAGGCAGAGGCATGGATAGGGGTTATGTCTAGGGGGAAAAGCAGTGTAGATATGGATGCAAGCACAGCAGCAAAAAAAGGTGGCTGAGGCAGAGGCATGTCCAGAGGCAGCAAGGCCAAAGTTTTTCTGTGTACTAGCCACTCGCGCAAAACTTGCCCATGTTGGCAGACTTATTCGTCCAACAGGCTAACAACTGCCATCTGGTCCAAACCCCCTGGCCAAACTCCTAGTGTCACCAGGAGGGACAAGTATAGGCGCATGTTGCGGGAGTATGTGGCCGACCCCAGCCCTGTCCTCTCCGATCCCTCTGTGCCCTACACTTATTGGGTCTCCAGGTTGGATTTGTGGCTGGAGCTTGCGCTATACGCCTTGGAGGTCCTTTCCTGCCCTGACGCCAGCGTGCTATCGGAAAATGTCTTCAGCGCAGTCGTTGGCATCATCACGGATAAGTACAGCCGGCTGTCAGCTGACAGTGCTGACCGGCTGACTTTCATCAAAATGAACAGCCAATGGACAGGCCCATCATTTACATGTCAGTTACATGACAAATTTAGTGCGGTTTGCACACTTTGCAATTCTAAACTGAGTAGGGGCTCTGAAAAGAGCAACCTTACCACCTCTTGTGTGCGCTGTCATTTGGAAGGAAAGCCCTGGGCTCAGTGGGAGATAGCAGATTCAATAGCAAAATTGAATGGTACAAGACACCGCTCATACAGTGTGACCTTCCAGCTGGCCCTGCAGCCCAGCTCTGTCCAAAGTCTTGCTGCTGGAGCTGACCTTTTAAACCTCACTGATGAGGACAATCCACAGCAGCTGACATGCTGCAGAAACATCCACAATGTATGGACTGGTGGGGGGGTGGAATGACAGGTCCCACTACCAATCCTACCTGCCATTCCTAAAAAAAATCCAGCCCAATACTGAGCATGTAACAAAATGCTCAGCAGACAAAAGCTGTCTACTGAGAACAAGTCATTTCTGGACTTTCTCTCATCTTGCCCACCTGAGTAGTCTGGGTGAGATGTACACTCCCTCCATTATTTTGCCAGCCATCAGCTTACAATATATACTGTCATCTTCCCCTTTTCTATCAGGTCTCCCATGCAATGCAAGTTACTCCTGGGGGACTCACCAGCGAACATCTACAACTGTTATCTTTCGGTCCCCATATTACCTCCATACAGTGGCGTAACTACCACCATAGCAGCAGAGGCAGCTGCCACAGGGCCCGGGACATTAGGGGCCCGGTGACAGCTGCTACCGCTGCTATCATTATTCTCGGAGGTCTTTTCGGAACCCTGAGTATAATGATCGGGGCCCCCTGTTGGTGGAAAGTATTCCACCGACAGGGGGCCCCAAAGCTGCAGCAACGGCTGACACACAGGAGCTGCAGGTCTGGCTCCTCTCAGTGCTTCAGGACGCTCCCCCTCTCTCCCCCCTCCCTTTCTCTGCCTGTCCTCTGCCCACCAATGAGAGGGATGAGGAGAGCCCAGGAGGTGGAGCTTATCCCTGCCGTCCTGCACACAAGAGAAGAAGAAGAAGAAGCTGCTCCAAGAAAATGAAACTAAAGAAAGAAAACAGATACACAGGTACATACTGGGGTTACTATACTTATTAATATCTGGCATTTGGGGTGATTACTTTTGTTTTAGTAACTCCATGTGCCTCATATTAATAGCAGTTAACCCTATCATGTCCCTCACATTAACCCCTGTGTGCCTCACCATAAGAGTTACTAATATGTGAGACATATGGGGGTAATAATAATGAAGATACTTTATTATTGCCTCCATGTCTCTCACATATCAGTAACTCTTATGTGAGGTACACAAGGGTTAATGTGAGGGACATGATGGGGTTAACTGCTATTAATATGAGGCACATGGAGTTACTAAATTGTAATGCACATGACCAGATTTTTATCCACAATTGTCCTGGTATAGCGGTGACGTGACAGTATTTAGTCCTGTAGGGGCCACTATGGGACATAATACTGTGTGCAGGGGCCACTATGGGCTATAATACTGTGTGCAGGGGCCACTATGGGGTATAATACTGTGTGCAGGGGCCACTATGGGACATAATACTGTGTGCAGGGGCCACTATGGGGGATAATACTGTGTGCAGGGGCCACTATGGGGTATAATACTGTGTGCAGGGGCCACTATGGGGTATAATACTGTGTGCAGGGGCCACTATGGGACATAATACTGTGTGCAGGGGCCACTATGGGGGATAATACTGTGTGCAGTGGCCACTATGGGGGATAATACTGTGTGCAGGGGCCACTATGGGGCATAATAGAGAGTGCAGGGGCCACTATGGGGGGTAATACTGTGCGCAGGGGCCACTATGGGGCATAATAATGTGTGCAGGGTCCACTATGGGGGATAATACTGTGTGCAGTGGCCACTATTGGGTATAATATGGTGTGCAGGGGCCTCTAAGGGACATAATACTGTGTGCAGGGGCCACTATGGGGCATAATACTGTGTGCAGGGTCCACTATTGGTCATAATAGAGCGCGCAGGAATGCGTAGGAGGGACTCGATCGAGATCTTCGGTGTTGGGGGGGCCCCATGTCAAAAGGTCGCCACGGGGCCCCGCCATTCCTAGTTACGCCACTGCCTTCATAGCAGCATTAAATACCTCAATACCATTATAAACATAAATAATAACACAAAATACCTTAAGACTGAAACCCCACATTGTGAAGAGACGCTTTACACACTTTAATGCTTCTTAGCCTCTCCTTACAAGCCTCTGTTTTTGCTGATGTTGTTTTGTTTTTGTTTTGTTTCCTTTTCTCCTTAAAGCGGACTCCCCGTGTTGTAAAAAAAGCAGCGTTTTGAGCACGGCGGAAATAGTGTAGCAAAAAAACCTGCATTTAACAGTATCTGCACATTTCAGTTTGTAAAAGCTGTTGCTCTCATAGGATCTCATCACACCTTGAACTAGGATTTTCTTAGCTCTTTGCACTAAGCATATGTTCCCACTAGAGATGAGCGAACACTAAAATGTTCGAGGTTCGAAATTCGATTCGAACAGCCGCTCACTGTTCGAGTGTTCGAATGGGTTTCGAACCCCATTATAGTCTATGGGGAACATAAACTCGTTAAGGGGGAAACCCAAATTCGTGTCTGGAGGGTCACCAAGTCCACTATGACACCCCAGGAAATGATACCAACACCCTGGAATGACACTGGGACAGCAGCGGAAGCATGTCTGGGGGCATAAAAGTCACTTTATTTCATGGAAATCCCTGTCAGTTTGCGATTTTCGCAAGCTAACTTTTCCCCATAGAAATGCATTGGCCAGTGCTGATTGGCCAGAGTACGGAACTCGACCAATCAGCGCTGGCTCTGCTGGAGGAGGCGGAGTCTAAGATAGCTCCACACCAGTCTCCATTCAGGTCCGACCTTAGACTCCGCCTCCTCCGGCAGAGCCAGCGCTGATTGGCCGAAGGCTGGCCAATGCATTCCTATGCGAATGCAGACTTAGCAGTGCTGAGTCAGTTTTGCTCAACTACACATCTGATGCACACTCGGCACTGCTACATCAGATGTAGCAATCTGATGTAGCAGAGCCGAGGGTGCACTAGAACCCCTGTGCAAACTCAGTTCACGCTAATAGAATGCATTGGCCAGCGCTGATTGGCCAATGCATTCTATTAGCCCGATGAAGTAGAGTTGAATGTGTGTGCTAAGCACACACATTCAGCACTGCTTCATCAAGCCAATACAATGCATTAGCCAGTGCTGATTGGCCAGAGTACGGAATTCGGCCAATCAGCGCTGGCTCTGCTGGAGGAGGCGGAGTCTAAGATCGCTCCACACCAGTCTCCATTCAGGTCCGACCTTAGACTCCGCCTCCTCCGGCAGAGCCAGCGCTGATTGGCCGAAGGCTGGCCAATGCATTCCTATGCGAATGCAGACTTAGCAGTGCTGAGTCAGTTTTGCTCAACTACACATCTGATGCACACTCGGCACTGCTACATCAGATGTAGCAATCTGATGTAGCAGAGCCGAGGGTGCACTAGAACCCCTGTGCAAACTCAGTTCACGCTAATAGAATGCATTGGCCAGCGCTGATTGGCCAATGCATTCTATTAGCCCGATGAAGTAGAGCTGAATGTGTGTGCTAAGCACACACATTCAGCACTGCTTCATCACGCCAATACAATGCATTAGCCAGTGCTGATTGGCCAGAGTACGGAATTCGGCCAATCAGCGCTGGCCAATGCATTCTATTAGCCCGATGAAGTAGAGCTGAATGTGTGTGCTAAGCACACACATTCAGCACTGCTTCATCAAGCCAATACAATGCATTAGCCAGTGCTGATTGGCCAGAGTACGGAATTCGGCCAATCAGCGCTGGCCAATGCATTCTATTAGCCCGATGAAGTAGAGCTGAATGTGTGTGCTAAGCACACACATTCAGCACTGCTTCATCAAGCCAATACAATGCATTAGCCAGTGCTGATTGGCCAGAGTACGGAATTCGGCCAATCAGCGCTGGCTCTGCCGGAGGAGGCGGAGTCTAAGGTCGGACCTGAATGGAGACTGGTGTGGAGCGATCTTAGACTCCGCCTCCTCCAGCAGAGCCAGCGCTGATTGGTCGAGTTCCGTACTCTGGCCAATCAGCGCTGGCCAATGCATTCTATTAGCCCGATGAAGTAGAGCTGAATGTGTGTGCTTAGCACACACATTCAGCTCTACTTCATCAGGCTAATAGAATACATTGGCCAATCAGCGCTGGCCAATGCATTCTATTAGCTTGATGAAGCAGAGTGTGCACAAGGGTTCAAGCGCACCCTCGGCTCTGATGTAGCAGAGCTGAGGGTGCACAAGGGTTCAAGTGCACCCTCGGCTCTCCTACATCAGAGCCGAGGGTGCGCTTGAACCCTTGTGCAGCCTCGGCTCTGCTACATCAGAGCCGAGGGTGCGCTTGAACCCTTGTGCACACTCTGCTTCATCAAGCTAATAGAATGCATTGGCCAGCACTGATTGGCCAGAGTACGGAATTCGGCCAATCAGCGCTGGCCAATGCATCCCTATGGGAAAAAGTTTATCTCACAAAAATCACAATTACACACCCGATAGAGCCCCAAAAAGTTATTTTTAATAACATTCCCCCCTAAATAAAGGTTATCCCTAGCTATCCCTGCCTGTACAGCTATCCCTGTCTCATAGTCACAAAGTTCACATTCTCATATGACCCGGATTTGAAATCCACTATTCGTCTAAAATGGAGGTCACCTGATTTCGGCAGCCAATGACTTTTTCCAATTTTTTTCAATGCCCCCAGTGTCGTAGTTCCTGTCCCACCTCCCCTGCGCTGTTATTGGTGCAAAAAAGGCGCCAGGGAAGGTGGGAGGGGAATCGAATTTTGGCGCACTTTACCACGTGGTGTTCGATTCGATTCGAACATGGCGAACACCCTGATATCCGATCGAACATGTGTTCGATAGAACACTGTTCGCTCATCTCTAGTTCCCACACAGTGGCATCTTGCTACTGCCTAACTCCACTGTGTGAGAACATATCCTTAGTACAGAGAGCTAAGAAAATAGTGATGTGATGAAAATCTTCGGGTTATAATTAGAGATGAGCAAGTAGTATTCGATTGAGTAGGTATTCGATCGAATACTACAGTATTCTCGAATACTACGGTATTCGAAATACTTGTACTCGATCAAGTACCACTTGCTATTCGAATGGAAAAGTTTGATGCAGAACCAGCATTGATTGGCCGAATGCTATACAGTCGGCCAATCAATGCTGGTTCTTCTCCTACCTTTAGAAGTCTTCTCCGTGCAGCTTCCCCGCGGCGTCTTCCGGCTCTGAATTCACTCTGCCAGGCATCGGGCCTGGGCAGAGCCGACTGCGCATGCCCGCTTGTAGTGCGGGCATGCGCAGTCGGCTCTGCCCAGGCCCGATGCCTGGCAGAGTGAATTCAGAGCCGGAAGATACCGTGGGGCCGCTGCACGGAGAAGACTTCTCGGAGGATCCAGCCCAACCCTCATTCGTGGACATGTAAGTATAATTTGATTGAATGTTGCCTACCCCTGAAACGAGCATTTTCCCCCCATAGAGTATAATAGGGTTCGATATTCGATTCGAGTAGTCGAATATTGAGGGGCTACTCGAAACGAATATCGAATCTCAAACATTTTACTGTTCACTCATCTCTATTTATAATAGACCCCATAGTCAGCTTCATATGAGTTCTATTATGATGCACAGATTTTCACAATATAAGTTTCAATGGAACTAATAAATTATAGTTTTTAAACTTTCATGCTAGTGGAGCAATACATAACTTTTATGAGGCAAACTGAATACAGTTCATGCCATATTGTTTGGCTATTGTGGATCTATGTGTGGGAACTAAAGTGCTCAAAGGATCTAGAAGAAGAGTATTATGATGATGTGCTTTGTCTGTTCAGAGCATGCGGTTTCACAAGTTCATGGGTTAAATGTTGGTCTGTTGTGTACATCACAAGTTTCCTTCTGCCATTTGTGTAGTTGTTCTACATAGTACACTTTGACATTATTAGTGGTATAAACTAGCTGTAGTTTCCATGAATTCTTTCAACATTTTGCTTTCTCCCCTCAGGCCAATCATCTTTAGTGATCGATCATTTTCAGTTTCATTCCAGACTTAAAGGGATCCTACCATTAAAAATCTTTTTTCTGTGGCTAACACGTTGGAATAGCCTTTAGAAAGACTATTCGTCTCTTACCTTTAGATGGGATCTCCGCCGCGCCGTTCCCCGGGACTCCCCGTGTTGTGAAAACGCAGCGTTTTGAGCACGGCAGAAATAGTGTAGCAAAAAAGTGCTATTCGTCTCTTACCTTTAGATGGGATCTCCGCCGCGCCGTTCCTTAGTAATACCGGTTTTTACCGGTATGTAAATTAGTTCTCTGGCAGCGATGGGGGCGGGTCCCAGCGCTGAAAATGCGATGAGGGCGTCCCCACCACTGCCCGAGAACAGGATCCTGCGCTGCCTCTATCTTCTGCTGTATCCTCCCCTTCTTTCTTTGGCGGCTTCACATCTGTCGGCTCTGACACTAGTAGAGCCGAATGCGCATGCGCGCAATTGTGGCCTCGGAACTATGGCCGCGCATGCGCATTCGGCTCTACTAGTGTCAGAGCCGACAGAGGTGAAGCCGCCGAAGAAATAAGGGGAGGATCCAGCAGAAGATAGAGGTGGCGCAGGATCCTGTTCTCGGGCAGCGGTGGGGACGCCCTCATCACATTTTCAGCGCTGGGGCCCGCCCCCGCCAGAGAACTAATTTACATACCGGTAAAAACCGGTATTACTAAGGAACGGCGCGGCAGAGATCCCATCTAAAGGTAAGAGATGAATAGCCTTTCTAAAGACTATTCCGACGTGTTGGCCACAGAAAAAAGATTTTTAATGGTAGAATCCCTTTAAGTCCCTTGCACAAGACAATGTGCTAGGTCAGTGTGCTATTACACTCATTCATTTCTATGGGCCCGTACACATGACCGTGAATTACACGGTCCTTTGCGCGGGTCGACAGTCCGGGCTGCAAAATATGGAACAGGTCCTATTCATGGATAATTTTGAGCCTGTACTTCCACAGCTCCTATTCATTTCTATGGGTCTGTACACATGACCGTAAATTACATGGTCCCGTGCGGGGCCCGACAGTCCTGGCTGAAAATTGTGGAACAGGTCCTATTCATGGATAATTTTGTGCCTGTGCATCCACAGTTCCTATTCATTGAATGAAAGGGGTCACAGAAGCATGGCTGGTGCACAAGCGGCACATGGATGACATCCATGTGTCGCCCATGCGCCACCCGTGCCACTCATTCACGGTCGCCGGTTACCACACGGTTATTTGCAACTGGCTTAACAGTCAGACTTTCAGCAGGCACAGGTGCAGATTTAAGTTATATAGGTTTTGCCAAGTTTTTAAAATGTGTTAAATAAATTTTTGCTAATTAAATATGTCAGTGTTTTTATGTTTAGTTGCATCAGCTGTAACTTTAAAAGGGTTGTCCCATAACAAGGATCCTATCTATGCTGCTAGTTTATGTGGATTTAAGACTTTTTCTAAATACATTGCTTTATCAAAACTGCTTTGTTTGGCTATCTTAATTTATTCACTGCATTGTTTACATACGTTTCTATGACCACGGGTCCTCGACCACGAGTTTATCTGCTCAGTCCCTCAGTGACGTAGCTGCCTGCTCTTAGGGGGGGAGTGAGGGGCTGAGTGCTCGGCAGCAGCTCTGAGCTGTGTATATCTGACAAGTAACGGAGCTTGAGAGGGTTAAGGACCTGGGGTCCGCTGGGGAAGAACCGCGCTCACTGATGCGTGCGAGAAGAAGGTGAACCAGGATCCAGATAAAAACGATTTATTGAACGTTAAGAATACAGCATACAGCACGACACATTTCGGGCCTAACACTGGCCCTTTCTCAAGTGCAAAAAACGAGAGTAGTGCCTTCTCAGTTTTCTGATTGAAGGAGTGGTCCGTCACACTGTTAGGATTGGGTCCCGCAGGTTGCTCTCACAGCGCACAGCGCCACTTGCGGGTCAGTCCAAGCCCAGCTTTCGCCCTACTGAGCATGCTCAGATAGGGGAGGGGGGAAGGTGAGAGCTCCGGGATTACTGTGATGTCTATCTTCAGCTCTTCCAGTTACCAGTCGGTTTAATTGAATTTGGCTGATAAGGGCTGAGATAGGGAGTCCGGTACCTCTGTATGTAATACAAACTGACTTAAATCCAGCTCAGCTCTGCTACATCAGCTTCTACATCAGCTTCATACAGTGGTAATGCATTTACAATCAATCCCTCATTACTGACTGCAAACATAGCAGATAGCAGAGCAATTGAAACCCCGCCCACCAATGTGCCGAGAAAACCAGGAAGTGAAGAGAGCACAAAGCCTGCAGGCTGGTGAACAAGAGTTATGGGAATACCCCTTTAAATACTGATAGAATAAATAACACTCTGTTGAAATGACCACAAAAGGCCAGTACTTCCTGTTTCCTTTAAATCCCTTGTGAACCTTGCTGTATAATCTATGGCATAGTCAGCAGAGGCGTTTATATTTACACTTTTGTTCTATGTACATCTGACACTCTGAACAGGGTAAGGCTGGGTTCAGACCAGCGCATAGTCTCTATTCAGGGATTCCCCGCAGACTCCATTATAGTGAATGGGGTCCACGGGTTTCAGTGGGTAACCGTTTTTTATGTAGATTGGGTTTCACGTTTTTCAGGTCCCCAAGCGGACCTGAAGAACAGAAATCCAAATGCAGATGTAAACCTAGAGTAAGGCCCCACATTGTGTAAACACAGCTTTTTTGTTTTTTTAGCCAAAGTCAAGAGAGGATTTAACAGATTGGAAACATCTTCCTTTATATTTTTCATTCCTTTGGCTCAAAAACTGCAGCAAAATCCGAAATAAAAAAAAACACTGCATTTCTGAAATGTGGGGCCTTAGCCTTAATCTTTTTTTTTTTCTTCATTAAATGCCTCTTGACCCCAGAACTATTAAAAAATAGTAATACAGTGCCCACTGATCAGCACTATATGCCCCCAAAGTAACATGCTAATTCAAAGGTGCACTACCAATGCAAATTAATTAGATGAAGTTTTCTGTCAAGTATTTCATATACAGATAAGCATTCTATTGTATTGAGCATTACATGTTATTTCAAGTGATGATAACCCAGAAGATACTATTATAAAGTAAAAAAAATGTTTGGAAATAAACATTCCCTGACCTTTAAGGGGTTATTCCCATCTATGCAAATCGTAACTCCATTAGAGGAGAATGAGAGCTCTGAAAACAGTGTAGTACAGAAGAGATATGCTGTTTCTACAGTTTGAGAAACAGCACAGTTAGATGTGTTATACCATACCTCCCAACTTTCAAAAGACCGAAAGAGGGACAGTGTGTGTGGCGCGCTATGCTTGCCGGGGCAAATTTAGCACCACACACTTCTATGTTGACTCCGCCCTTTCTCATCCATTTTTCCATGTGCCCCCACACAGTATAATGCTCCTACAGTCACCCTAAAATTATATGCCTCACATTATAATGTTTCCCTCCAATTGCCCCACATTATGAAGTCCCTCTTCTGGTGCCCCAGTTTAAACTGGGGGAAACTAGAAGGGAACATTAAACTGGGGCAGCTGGAAGGAGACATTAAACCGTGGAGGTAGTTGGATGGAAACATAAAACTGGGGCAGTTGGAGGGGGACATTAAACTGTGGTAGTAACTGGAGGGGGAATTAAACCGTGGGGGTAGCTGGAGGGGGGCAATAATCCATGGGGATAGCAGGAGGGGGACATTAAATGGGGGGCAACAAGAGGCAGACATGTCTCTCTCCAGCTACTCCCACAGTTTAATGTCCCCTTCCAACTTGCCCCTAGTTTAATGTCCCCTTCCATATGCCCCCATGCAGTTTAATTATACACTCCATCTCCCTGCAGTTTAATGTCCCCCTCTCCATCTGTCAAAAGTGTAATATCCCCCTCCATCTGCCCCCAGTTTAATGTCTGCCCCCCATCTGTCCCCAGATTAATGCCCCCCTCAATCTGTCCCCAGTTTAATGTCCCCCTTCATTTGCCCCCAAAGTTTAATATAATAAAGTTACTCACCTCTGCTCACTCCCATGCAGCTCTATGAAGTCTCTTGTCCTGGACTGTTCAGGGAAGTGCTGGCGCAATGTGAGTGACGTCATCACATCGCACCTGCAGCTCTCGGGATCGAAGCACACAAGGAGGTGCTTCATACACAAGGAGATGCTTCTACAGAGGGCTTCTGCTTCATCATTGTATTTAAGTCCTCTCTGTCCTCAGAGGAGTTGATACGGGACATATCTCCTGCTAACTGGGACTGCAGGACAGGACTCGGAATCCATGACTGTCCCGCTAAATGTGGGACAGTTGAGAGCTATGGTTATTCTGTTTCCGTAACTCCCTTTCGTCTCTATGGGAGTAACAGCATAGAGCAGCTGTGCGTGATTGTACCAGTAAGAGATGCGATTTTCCGGCAGTTATTTACATTTTGGCATAGTTACCATAAGCTATTTTACTTAAGATGCAATATTTCTCAAATATTATAAGGAAATTAAAAATACCTGTGCGCACAATATTTGTATTAAGCCTACTGTAAGCCGATGTCTGCTCAGGTAATGGAGGGGGTATACATCTTACCCAGACTACTCAGGTGGGTGAGATGAGAAAACTCCAGGAATGTTTGTTGGCAGCAGACAACTTTCGTCTGCTGAGCATTTTGGTAAATGCTCAGTACTGGGCTGGATTTTTAGGAATGACAGGTAGGATTGGTAGTGGGACCTGTCACTCCACCCCCCTCCAGTCCACACTTTGGGGATGTTACGGCAGCGATTCAGCTGCAGAGAGTCTCCAAAGTGTGGACTGGAGGGGGGTGGAATGACAGGTCCCACTACCAATCCTATCTGTCATTCCTAAAAATCCAGCCCAGTACTGAGCATTTACCAAAATGCTCAGCAGACGAAAGTTGTCTGCTGAGAACAAACATTCCTGGAGTTTTCTCATCTCACCCACCTGAGTAGTCTGGGTGAGATGTACACCCCCTCCAATACCTGACCAGCCATCGGCTTACACTACCTTAAAATTATTCTTAAAGCAGGGTGTACGTGTCAAAGTTTTTTGTGAGCATATACCGGTAGTGTGTAAAAGTTTACATTTTCATTGTCAACACGTTTTATGGAATAAATATTCACAAATATGGTTATTGTTAGGGTACTGTATTGTATACTGTAGTGTATACAAAACAAGACTTATCAAGCTACCAAATGACCCAGGCAACTATGCTTAAAAATGAAAAACACTGTTTACCAAGTTTGAATGTCAATGCAAATATCACAAATGCAAAATACCTCCATTTTATGAAATGTTTGCTTCAGTGAGTTCACATAGGAAAAATACCCATGGAAATTGAATTTGCATACACAGCCACAGCTAGTGTGCATCATGTAGCACTTGTTTCACTTGATAATGATTGTAGCTTAAGAATTGCAAGAATTAGGCTAAGGCCCCACATTACAGAAAAGTTGCTTCCATAGTTGCAGATTTAGCTTCGTTTTTTGAGGCAAATAAAGGAATGGAAAATATAAATGAAGCACTTATACTTCTCCCTTCTGTTCAATCCAGTTCTGCCTTTGGCCCAAAAAACTGCAGAAGACTGCAACCAAGAAAGTATTTTTCTGCAATGTGAGACCTTACCCTTATAAATGCACAAGTTAGCATTATATATGCATCTTTATTAATTTAATAAATAGAAAGTAGGAAATACAACTGAGTGATCAGCCCAAAACATTTTGCTGCATATTCTTCTTTGTATTTGGCAAAAGCTAGATGATATTCCCCTTTAGGATATGTTCACACAGCGGAAAATACATTCTGCGTGTGAACATACTACGTGGCTAGCCACAACGGAATGCTGATGCAGTAGTTCCCTGCATAGTTCCCTCTCACTCAGCTCCCCCCTCCTCTCTCACTCCTACAAAACCCTCCCTGTCTCACTAAGCCTAGTAATCCTGTCCACTCCCTGTCCCTCCCACTCTCCCCCATCTTTCTAGCCTAGCGATCCCACCCATTGCTAGCCCCTCACACCCTCTCTGTCTCACTAAGCCAGGGGTGTAACCACCGGGGTAGCAGTGGTAGTGGCTGCCACAGGGCCTGGGACTTTAGAGGGTCCGGGGACGGCCGCTGCCACTGTGGTTTTTGTAGTTAGTTACTCCAGCCGGTAACGGACCCTATTTAGTTACTGATCCTGGCAGGGGCCGAGATCAGTAAGTGATGCCATGGGCTATTATTATACTCGGGGGCTGTTTCAGGGGCTCAGGTAAAGGAACATAAAAAAACATAGATATGCACCATGGACAGGGAGAGATTCACCTGGAATCAACAAGGGACCGCACTTCCAAAAGATGATAGGATCAATAGAAGTCTTTATTAAATTCACAATACACAATGCACATTTCGGGTATGCACCCATTTTTCAAGTGTAAAAGGACTAGCGCTTACAGACATACACATGGTGAGCACATAAATAGGACAGTGTCCTCTGGCCACTCCCACCTGAGCCCCAATGTGGAAGTGTCCAAGATTGGGCAACTAAAACATAAAAGTACCAAAACAACAGCTATTTTAGCAATACATACAGGTGTAACATAACAATACCTTCCATTAGGGCAGAATCCATCATATAGATCATAATAATATGAGACCGGAGTGTAAAAGATCGATATAGCGTTTGGGCAGCGTTAGTACGCATGCCCCAGATGTTCCCGCACACGAGGATAAACTATAATAGTAGGAGCCACGTCTCTGCCTTTATCAGCAGCCCACGCATGAGCAGTCGTCTCTATAGCTGCTACTATGTAATCATTTGCTATTAGTTGATTCAAGCGAAAAAACATTGTTACTTCCTCTCCGGGATCCAGGGAGGCTTCAGGCCTACTTGTGTGACGTCCCTGACATTACATGATTGGGGCCTGCATCCTTATGTGTTGCCTTATGTGACGCAGGCCCCTGGGTCACGTCACGTCCCGGACGTCATCAGCCGGGAGTGCAACAGAGCCAGGGATAGGTAATTAACAGTGTTTTTTTATATTTGTATCCCCCCCGGGTCTCCGATTCTTATTCTCTGGAGTCTGAAAAGACCCCCAGAGTATAATAATTGGTCATGTTAGTCCATGATGAGTTCTTAATACTGGGTGACGGGCCCACAATGGGGCATAATACTGGGTAAAGGGGCCACTATGGGGCATAATACTGTGTACATGGGCCAATATGGAGCATAATAGTGCACGCAGGAATGTGTGGGGAGGGGGGGTTGATCGGGGTCTTCGGCGTCAGTCAGGGGGGCCCACTTCTAAAGTTTGTAACGGGCCCTGCCATTCCTAGTTACACCACTGCACTAAACCTAGTGATCCCATCCATTACTAGCCAATCCCACCCTCCCCCTGTGTCCCTAGCTAACTTATTCCGCCCACTACTATAAGACAGTAAGAGGGGAGGAGGTGTCCTGGACACAGGAATACTTGGTAAGTATTGATGGGGATAGGGGAGGGGAAAGAGTAATGGTGGTGTTCCCTTTCGGAAACGGTGAAACGGAATGTCAGAAAGTGTCCTTGGGGTGGCCGCTCCATGGATATGGGTAATTACTGATTTTTTTAAATTGAAGTAAATAAAAAGTTAGGTGGAGGAGGGAATTTAGTTATGGGGTTGATGCTCAGTTTATCCTGGACAACATCTGCATCAACACTCCAATGTACTGGAGTAATGGAGGTGTAAGTATTACATTACCTGGTTGTGTTCTAAATATTCTTATAGACTTATAGATATATCAGTTTTTAAAATCTTCTTTATTCCAGTCCATTAAATCACAGTGGGGAGAAGTACATGGTGTGCATGACCTGAAATAAGTACACTGCTGAAAAAAAATAAAGAGAACATTTAAACAACACAATGTAACTCCAAGTCAATAACACTTCTAGGAAATCCATCTGTCCAGTTACAAAGCAACACTGATTCTGAATCAATTTTTCTTGTTATTGTGCGATTGGAACGCACAACAGGTAGAAGATAAGTTAAGACAATGCTTTAATAGTCCCACCGTGGGGAAATTTCAGTGTGCTACAGCAGCATGGTAATACAGATACAGGATAGTAAACAGTAATATATTACAGAAGGAAACACGCCTAACCTGAGAAAAATACTAGGAGTCCATAGCAGCTAAGGAAGAAAAAGTAAAGAAGACAAGACTTCAGAATCATTTAGTTCTCTGTGCTGAGTGATCTTCGCTTGGTCTGATGTAGATTATGTAGTCTGACCGCGGTTGAGAGGAAGGACCTCCGATAACGCTCCTTCTCTTACTTGGGGTGAAGCAGCCGATCACTTACAGTGCTGCCAAGTGCCGTCAAGGTCTCATACATGGGGTGGGATTTATTCTCCTGCATGGAGCTCACCACGGACAGTATCCTTCTGTCACCCATCATCTGTACTGGGTCCAGGGGGCTCCCCAGGACAGAACTGGCCCTTCTGATCAGCCTGTCAAGTCTATTTCTGTCCCTGCACGTGGTGGAGACCAACAGAATGAAGAGTTGCGCTCCTCCTGCTCAGTAAAAAGCTGTAAAATTACCCAGGAAACTCCTCCAAATCTTGCAAAACCCAAATCTTGCAAAATTGCAAAACCAAATCCAGATTATATACTTTATTTGCATGAGATGCCTTTAGGCTGGGGCTGCAACCAACTGGGATCACTGATCGTGTAAACACTGGCCATATGGGAAATGAGTGGAGACTAGAGTATATAGTTCTTGTGCCCAGAAATGGTGCGCTCCTCTTATTGGACTTGATGAACATGCCTTGCAGTGTGGTTAAACAGGCTTTTATTATACACAGATAACGCATTTCGGGGTAAGACTGCATGCAAGCAACATGCACCCCTTCATCAGATCTCTAAAAATAACAATAAAAGACATGAAAACAGAAAAAAACTAACCATATTCACATACATATTAAAATCCCAGAGTAACAATGCAATGGTTCTGGTGTTAAAACTAGAATGGTCATCTACAAACAGAAGATGCATCGAAATGCAGTGGATTATAAAATATTATACACAGGATGAACCAGGTTAAGATAATTGATTGTGCTGCTTTCATGATTGTTGTCATATGCCTATATATGGCCAAAATGTTCAAGTGCAAAATAGAAGAATCAGTAACATACATTAATATATTCAACCCCTTAGGTTCTAATTCACAGTTTCTTTCTTTAGATATAACAAAAGCTTTGGGCTGACTAAAGTCATTATCTTACCTCTGTCGCCTGAATTGAAAACTTAGTATGTGATGAGTGGTGCTGGTTTGCGTGCTCCTCTATTTAATTAGCACGTGGGATGCCTTGCACGTGCATAACTATTGCTACAAACTGATTACGAGGCAAAGGGGAGGGGAGCTGGGTGCACATGCCCAATGGGTAATGGGCAAGCAAGCAATTCCCTGTAATGTGATCTTACTAACCTGAATGGACTGAGGTGCTGAGCATGACCATGCGCTCACCCTATGTATTGCCCATGTATCGCTCATCACGGGGATTCCCTTGTGAATCGAGCGCCCCCTCTTCGGGGTTAGAAGTAATGGATGTGCCTCCTGAATTAATTTATGGTGTTACCGGGCAGAAAATCATAGACCAGTAGATAATATATGGCCGTATATATTCATACATAAACAAATACATAGATGGATGAACGCAAAAAGTAAATGCATAATTAAATAGATAATAGGTGAAATAAATACATAAATGCGTGGATAGATGAAGAACGGAATAAATAATCATGTGAATACAGTGATATTTTGATTATCAGCTGATACTGTTTACATGGACTATTGATGAATTACTATAAGTGAAATGCTGAATGAATAATCATGTGAATACAATAATATGTTGATTATTCAGCTGATACTCTATACATGGATTATTAATGAACTGTACAAATGAATAGATAAATGAATACATAAATAAAATACTACAAAAATAATCATGAATAAAAAAAACGAATGTATAAATAATTGTAGATAAATATATGAATACATAGATAAATGAACAAGATACTAGACAACAAACAAATAAATGAGTACATAAATAAATAAGATACTAGAGAAACAATCGTGAATAAATAAATCAATATATAAACAGTCATGAATAAATGAATAAACAAATAAGATACTAGAGAAATAATCATGAACAAACAATTATATAAACAATCATGAATAAATAAATAGATGAGATACTAGAGAAATAATCATGTAGCCCTATAAATAAATAATAAATGAATTATTAAAAAAAACAAGAAACTTGATAGTCTTCAGTAGTTGATACCTTTTTATTGGCTAACTAATAATGATGATGACAGATTAAAACGTTTTGGAGCTCTAGGCTCCTTTCTCAAGTAAATTTAAAACCATTTCTGAAGGATGCATATTTATGTACAAACGGGCACATAGGGATAGAATTCCAGGAGGAAGGGGGGTAGAGGGTTATTAGCTATTGGTAGAAACAATGTAAGAACAATATAAACAAATTCCCTCTACCCCCCTTCCTCCTGGAATTCTATCCCTATGTGCCCGTTTGTACATAAATATGCATCCTTCAGAAATGGTTTTAAATTTACTTGAGAAAGGAGCCTAGAGTTCCGAAACGTTGTAATTTGTCATCATTATTAGTTAGCCATTAAAAAGGTATCAACTACTGAAGACTCTCAAGTTTTTTGTTTTTTATATTTCCTACCCACTGGCTAACACGGTACGAGAACAAACATTTTCCTTATAATAAATGAATGTCAGATAATACTGGCAATTTTGATTGACACTCTTAAAGGATCTAAAACATATCAAAAGTGTATAAAAAATGTATGGAGCCAGTGGCGTAACTACCACGGAGGCAGCAGAGGCAGCTGCCACAGGGCCCGGGACATCAGGGGCCCGGTGACAGCTGCTACCGCTGCTATCATTATACTCGGAGGTCTTTTCGGACCCCCGAGTATAATGATCGGGGCCCCCTGTTGGTGGAATACTTTCCACCAACAGGGGGCCCCGAAGCTGCAGCAACGTCTGAGACACAGGAGCTGCAGGTCTGGCTCCTCTCAGCGCTTCAGGACGTTCCCCCTCTCTCCCCCCTCCCTTTCTCTGCCTGTCCTCTGCCCACCAATGAGAGGAGGAGGCGGGGCTTATCCCTGCCGAGCTCCTGCCGTCCTGCACTGAAGAGGAAGAAAGGAAGAAGGAAGATGAAACTGAAGATACACAGGTACGTACTGGGGTTACTATACTTAATATCAGGCATTTGGGGTGATTACTTTTGTTTTAGTAACTCCATGTGTCTCATATTAATAGCAGTTAACCCTATCATGTCCCTCACATTAACCCCTGTGTGCAGGGCCGCCGATAGGCCAGTACTACTGCTACTGGCGTCAGGGGCCCGGCCAAATTTAAAAATTAAAAAATGCTGCGTCAGGCAAAGATTAAGACAATCTCAGCTATTGTTTTAGCCCTAAAGCAGGCAAGGGGAATTGAGCTGTCTGAGCTGCATGTGATTTATCAGCAGCAGAGCAGCTTTATCAGCAGCAGAGCAGCTCTACCCGGATAACTACTTTAGCCTTAGATAGGTGTTACTATCCGGTTACTCTGTATACCAGCCTGCTAACAAGTCCTCTTTTGTAGGCATTTTATTGCACAGCAGAGAGCTTCAGTGTTTTAACAAAATGAATTATTAACTGTAGCTCCAGCTTATTGGAAGGAAAAATCTATAGCAGTGGAGTTATTTGCCAGCCAGTACTCTATAGATAACAAAGGCGGCTATAGCACACGTTTTTCCAGCCCTGCTCTTTAACCCATTATCCACAACAAAGATAAGAAGTGTAACACTAGTGGGGTAAATAAACGATTGTGGAGGACGGTGTGTCCCACTCCCCCACAGGCTAGGTGGTTGCACATAATCATTACCTTTGTGAATTTTGGGGTATTTTATACCACATTTTTGTTATGTTGTCTTGTACTAATTATAGCTTTTAATACATATCAATGAAAGTGAAATTTTAAATACGTCCCTGATAGTTACCTACCTATCTCCAATTTTTGTTTATTAACTGGGCACGTAGCATTGGTTATCTCTACTTTAATTTTTGAATTTAATAGTAATGAAGATACTTTATTATTACCTCCATGTCTCTCACATATCAGTAACTCTTATGGTGAGGCACACAGGGGTTAATGTGAGGGACATGATGGGGTTAACTTCTATTAATATGAGGCACATGGAGTTACTAAATTGTAATGCACATGACCAGCTTTTTATCCACAATTGTCCTGGTATAGCGGTCAGCGGTGATGTGACAGTATTTAGTCCTGTAGGGGCCACTAAGGGACATAATACTGTGTGCAGTGGCCACTATGGGACATAATACTGTGTGCAGGGGCCACTATGGGACATAATACTGTGTGCAGGGGCCACTATGGGGCATAATACTGTGTGCAGGGGCCACTATGGGACATAATACTGTGTGCAGGGGCCACTATGGGGGATAATACTGTGTGCATGGGCCACTATGGGGCATAATACTGTGTGCAGGGGTCACTATGGGACATAATACTGTGTGCAGGGGCCACTATGGGGCATAATACTGTGTGCAGGGGTCACTATGGGACATAATACTGTGTGCAGGGGCCACTATGGGGTATAATACTGTGTGCAGGGGCCACTATGGGGTATAATACTGTGTGCAGGGGCCACTATGGGGTATAATACTGTGTGCAGGGGCCACTATGGGGTATAATACTGTGTGCAGGGGCCACTATGGGGTATAATACTGTGTGCAGGGGACACTATGTGACATAATACTGTGTGCAGGGGCCACTATGTGGTATAATACTGTGTGCAGGGGCCACTATGGGGTATAATACTGTGTGCAGGGGCCACTATTGGTCATAATAGAGCGCGCAGGAATGCGTAGGAGGGACTCGGTCGAGATCTTCGGTGTTGGGGGGCGCCATGTCAAAAGTTCACCACGGGGCCCCGCCATTCCTAGTTACGCCACTGTATGGAGCCATACATACTAATACAATGTGTATGCTATCAAGGGTAGTATTAACTATAAAACAATAAATGCATATGTTTGTGACCAACGGGAAAGAATATACATGCTAATATTAACCCCTTCCCGCCGATGGCATTTTTTGATTTTCATTTTTCGTTTTTGACTCCCCTCCTTCTAAACCCCATAACTTTTTTATTTCTCCGTTTCCAGAGCCATATGAGGTATTAATTTTTGCGGGACAAATTTTTCTTCATGATGCCACCATTAATTATTTTATATAATGTACTGGGAAGCAGGAAAAAAATTCAGAATGGGGTGGATTTGAAGAAAAAATGCATTTCTGCGACTTTCTTACGGGCTTTGGTTTTACGGTGTTCACTGTGCAGCCAAAATGACATGTCCCCTGTATTCTGTGTTTCGGTACGGTTCCAGGGATACCAAATTTATATGGTTTTATTTACATTTTGACCCCTTAAAAAAATCCAAAACTGTGTTAAAAAAAATTTTTTTCTAAAAGTCGCCATATTCCGACGGCCGTAACTTTTTTATACGTAAGTGTACGGGGATGCATAGGGCGTCTTTTTTGAGGGGCCGGGTGTACTTTTTAGTTCTACCATTTTCGGGAAATGCTATTGCTTTGATCACTTTTTATTCAAATTTTTATCAGAATCAAAACAGTGAAAAAACGGCGGTTTGGCACTTTTGACTATTTTTCCCGCTACGACGTTTACCAAACAGGAAAAATATTTTTATAGATTTGTAGAGCGGGCGATTTCGGACGTGGGGATACCTAACATGTATATGTTTCACAGTTTTTAACTACTTTTATATGTGTTCTAGGGAAAGGGGGGGTGATTTGAACTTTTAATACTTTTTATATTTTTTTATATTTTTTTTAACTTTTTTTTTAAAAAAATGTTTGTATTTATTAGAACCCCTAGGGGTGTTGAACCCCAGGGGGTCTGATCACTAATGCAATGCATTACAATGCTAATGCATTGCAATGCATTGCAAAAAATCATCCTCTCTTTTGCAGGCTGCATAGACCAGCCTGCAAAAGAGAGAATTTGCAGACAAGCCTGGGAGCCTTGTACAGGCTCCCGGCTGTCATGGCAACGTGACGTCGGCCCTGGAGCATGCTCCAGGAGCCAGTGATCACCGGCAAAATGGCGCCTCCGGGGACCGATCGGAGGCATTAGAGCCGGTTGCCTACTGCTTAAAGCAGTAGACACCCGGCGGCTATGGCGGCCGCCCGGCTCCCGGGAGGTCGCCACAGTTACAGACCCGACATGCGCCGTAATAGTACGGCGCATGTCGGGAAGGGGTTAAATACAGGGTGAACAGCAATAGTAACATGAATGATTGGTCGTGGCTATGATCTGACAATTACATTCCTGGTGTATGTTCATATAAAAAAGGATCGGGGCAAATCATGCATGGGTGGTTAATAGAGATGAGCGAACAGCGAATACCATGCGGAAAACACAGTAAAAATTCGTATCCCTTCCCACCTTCCCTGGCGCTTTTTTTGCACCAATAACTGTGCAGGGGAGGTGGGACAGAAACTACAACAACGTAGGCATTGAAAAAAAAATAGGAAAAAGCCATTGGCTGCCGAAATCAGGTGACCTCGGATTTATAAGAATAGTGGCCGCCATGTTCGTCTCATTTGTGGCTTGGAGAGATAGGGACAGACATCTGCTGAGGGCTAGAGAGGGATTAGCTTCTGCTAGGCAGGAAATCTGAAGAACAACAGCAGCTCTTTTCAGAGCTATACAGCAGGGAGAGGAGTCCATATATGCTCAATCCAGTTTTCCTCGGTGTATACCCCCAAAAACTAAAGTGGTGTACACAGCAAATCCATCCAGTCATATATGCTCAATCCAGCTTTCCTCGGTGTATACCCCAAAAAAACCTAAGTGAATTACACAGCAAATCTGTTAGGCCATATACACTCAATCCAGCTTTCCTCGGTGTATACCCCCCAAAAACTAAGTGGTATACAGAAAATCTGTCAGGCCATATACGCTAAATCCAGCTTTCCTTGGTGTATACCCCCAAAAAACCTAAGTGAATTACACAGCAAATCTGTCAGGCCATATACGCTCAATCCAGCTTTCCTTGGTGTATACCCCAAAAAAACCTAAGTGAATTACACAGCAAATCTGTCAGGCCATATACACTCAATCCAGCTTTCCTTGGTGTGTACCCCCCAAAACCTAAGTGAATTACACAACAAATCCGTCAGGCTATATATACGCTCAATCCTGCTTTCCTCGGTGTATACCCCCCAAAAACCTAAGTGAATTACACAGCAAATCTGTCAGGCCATATATGATCAATTACACTTACAGGTTGCAGGAGTGGTCAAGGTTGCAGCGGAGGAGTAGGCTTTCAGAGAGGCCCTGCCAGGAATTTTGGTCTGGGAGAGGAGATAGGCCACCCCAGTTTGCACCTCATCCTCAACTACATTCACCCGGCCTGTCATTACAGAGAAGCAGTGCCCTGACCGCAGGTGCTTGTCCATGCGTCGGTGGTCAAGTGGACCTTAGAGCAAAGTGTGGAACTCAGGGCCCGACTAATGTTAGGGGACACGTGCTGGCACAAGGCGGGGACGGCACACCAACAGAGGTAGTGATGGCTAGGAGCATCATAGCGAGGTGCCGCAGCTGCCATCAGGTCACGGAAGGCCTGAGTCCCCACTAGCAGGAACGCCAACATCTCCAGGGCCAGCAGTTTTGAGATGAGCCCGTTGAAGGCTTGGGCATGTGGGTGGGTTGCGCTGTACTTCTGCCTGTAATTAAACGCCTGGGAGATGGGGAGTTACTGGGAAGAGGTGCATGATGGTGCAGGCGAGAGGAGCAGAGGCAGGAAAAGGGGCAGAAGAGGGTGAACCCCCCAAAGTGTCAGAAGCAGATGTTGAGGTGTCCAGGCTGGTGGTCTGGACTGCAGCTCCAGCACTGGAAACTGGGGAAGAGTCAGTGTTGGCAATGCCGGTCGATGATTGCCCTGCATTTGCTATCTCCCACTGAGCCCAGGGTTTGCCTTCCAAATGATGGCGCATGCCAGAGGTGGTAATGTTGCTTTTTTCAGAGCCCCTACTCAGTTTAGACTTCCAAAGTGTGCAAACTGCACTAAATTTGTCCTCCACGTATACATTGAAAAATCTCCACACCATTCAGGAACGTGGCCTCAGTGGGTGAGTTTCTCTTGGATGGCTAGAAGAGGGAACATCTTGGGCCTTGCTGCCTCTGGCCTGGCTTCTGTGAAGCAGCTGTCCTGTGCCTCTGGACATGCCTCTGCTTCTAACCACCTTTTTTCCTGCTTAGCTTGCCTCCACATCTACACTGCTTTCCCTCCTAGACATCACCCCTGTCCATGCCTCTGCCTCTAGCCACCTTTTTCCCTACTTAGCTTTCCTCCACATCTACACTGCTTTCCTCGCTAGATATCACCCCTGTCCATGTCGGGTCGGTGGCCTCGTCGTCCACCAACTCCTCTTCCAATTGCTCACTCCCCTCTTACTGCAAACCGCACATAAGCACAGCTTGCCCCAATGGAGGTTATCCACACCTACAGTCATGGCCAAAAGTTTTGAGAATGACACAAATATTATATTTTCACATGATCTGCTGCCCTCTGGTTTTTATGTGTGTTTGTCAGATGTTTTTATCACATATAGAAATATAATTGCAATCATATTATGTTTAACAAAAGCTTATATTGACAGAATGAGTTAATGCAGCAAGTCAATATTTGCAGTGTTGACCCTTCTTCTTCAGGACCTCTGCAATGGCAATCTGGCATGCTCTCAATCAACTTCTGGACCAAATCCTGACTGATAGCAGTCCATTCTTGCACAATCAATGCTTGCATTTTGTCAGAATTTGTAGGTTTTTGTTTGTCCACCCGTCTCTTGATGACCACAAGTTCTCAATGGGATTAAGATCTGGGGAGTTTCCAGGCCATGGACCCAAAATCTCTATGTTTTGTTCCCTGAGCCATTTAGTTATCATCTTTGCTTTACGGCAAGCTCCATCATGCTGGAAAAGGCATTGTTGATCGCCAAACTGCTCTTGGACGGTTGGCAGAAGTTGATCTTGGAGGACATTCTGGGACCATTCTTTATTCATGGCTGTGTTTTTAGGCAAGACTGTGAGAGCGCCGATTCCCTTGTCTGAGAAGCAACCCCACACATGAATGGTTTCAGGATGCTTTACAGTTGGCATGAGACAAGACTGGTGGTAGCACTCACCTCGTCTTCTCCGAATAAGCTGTTTTCCAGATGTCCCAAACGATCGAAAAGGGGATTCATCAGAGAAAATGACTTTACCCCAGTCCTCAGCAGTCCACTCCCTGTATCTTTTGCAGAATATCAGTCTGTCCCTGATGTTTTTTTCTGGGGAGAAGTGGCTTCTTTGCTGCCCTCCTTGAGACCAGGCCTTGCTTCCAAGAGTCTCCGTCTCACAGTGCGTACAGATGCACTCACACCTGCCTGCTGCCATTCCTCAGCAAGCTCTGCACTGCTGGTAGCCCGATCCCGCAGCTGAAACACTTTTAAGAGACGGTCCTGGCGCTTGCTGTTCTTTCTTGGGCGCCCTGGAGCCTTTTTGTCAACAATGGAACCTCTCTCCTTGAAGTTCTTGATGATGCGATAGATTGTTGACTGAGGTGCAATCTTTCTAGCTGCGATACTCTTCCCTGTTAGGCCATTTTTGTGCAGTGCAATGATGACTGCACGTGTTTCTTTAGAGATAACCATGGTTAACAGAAGATAAACAATCATGTCAAGCACCAGCCTCCTTTTAAAGTGTCCAGTGGTGTCTTTCTTACTTAATCATGACAGATTGATCTCCAGCCCTGTCCTCATCAACACCCACACCTATGTTAATGGAGCAATCACTGAAACGATGTTAGCTGGTCCTTTTAAGGCAGGGCTGCAATGATGTTGAAATGTGTTTTGGGGGATAAAGTTCATTTTCTAGGCAAAATATTGACTTTGCAAGTAATTGCTGTTAAGTTGATCACTCTTTATAACATTCTGGAGTATATGCAAATTGCCATTAGAAAAACTGAAGCAGTAGACTTTGTAAAAATTAATATTTGTATCATTCTCAAAACTTTTGGCCATGACTGTACCTTCGATCCCTTGGAAAAATGCCACCTCTCCGATGGTGCTGCCTGAGGTAGCCGCCTCACTCTGCCTCATTAGAAATACACCCCTAATTGTCCCTAGCTCCTGCTTATGTCTGTCCCTGCAGCAAGAGTAATGTGAAATGACTATACCTAAAATGGCGCTGGTTTTTATAGGGCTGTGACATCACCAGGGTGGCTGCCTGCTGATTAGCTACACACTTTGCATCATGGGCGATTCTGCGTTCCCAGAGTTCTCTGCCTCTTTTCTTAAAATGTTCAACGGCCATTTTATTAAAAAATGCGATTCGATGTATCGAAGCTTGAAGATATCCGGATTCTTGGCAAATCGAAGATTTCCTGAAATTTGGATCGAATTCCACTTCTGCAGAATCGATTCACTCATCCCTAATAATAATGCGTGTGGGGAAGGGTTTATAATACTGATGGGAAACATACTATGTACAGTAGAACATAAGGTGCTAAAAGGAGTGGTATAAAAGCGGAAATTCTCATCTTTCATATGACACTAAGGTTGGAGTTTTATGTGTACTATTTGCAGAGATATTACTGGTTGAAAATACAGTAGTTTTTGGATATTAATATGAAGCTGCATAAAAATATCCCAATCCTGCCTGTGTTTTCAATCAATGATATATCTGGAAATGATAAGGGAATCTCCTCTTTTATATGATATGAAACAAGTTTTATAATGCCCAAGATAATACCGTTTGAAGTGACCCTTATTTTTTCTTTATTACACCCACAAGTCCATACACAGTATACAGTAAGAAGTAAAGTACAGCTCTCTGTAGAGAAGCAGGAGTAAAGCACTAAAGGATTTAAAGAATAAAGGATTTCACAGAAATGAACCAAAATGTGTTAATAAAGTCTATAACTAAATTGACATAATGCTGCCAAAAAAACGGAAAGGTTGTTTGAAAGTTTAGTTGCTGTTTATGTACTGTATATTACATAGAAGTTATACAAAGCTGTAGTAGTATATAGCATTGTAACAAAAAGGAATTATATTGTAGTATTACATTTATATTAATAAGAGTGTAATACAAGTAATACAATAGTAATGGATAGGGGATATCATCACTCCTTGGGGAGAGACCACCATTTAGGTGTGTGGAGACTTATTGAGCCTGACTTCCTAATTACATCATGGAAGACAGATTTGCGTATTCTTCCCATAGTAATGGATACTAAGTTATACAGGGATGGCGAGTAGAGATACAGATGTTTCTCTCTCTGGTGTTGGTAGGTAAATTGTATGAGCTGAATAAACATGGTTTTCATTTATCTAGGAAAACTTTTTTTTTTTTTTTTTATTGGGGGAAGAGGAAAACATACATTCAAGCCATCAATTTTCAAGTCATTATTCCAATGTTGGGTAATTCTTATTCTTATCACTAGAGCCAGATTATATTACGTATAAAATGTGTGGTTGCCTAGGGCCCTAGGCCGTAAATCTAAAAAAATCTATTATTTCTGCATTGCAAAAAACTTGTATTTTTCAGTTGATGACACAGGTTGAGGGCTTGTTTTATTTGTTGGATGAACTTTTTATTTGTACTATTTTAAGGTTTATACGTAGGGTTGAGCCGATCTTGACTTTTCAGGATCGATTTTGAAATCCGATTTCCAATCATTTTTCATCTCGATCCCAATTCTGTTCCTAATGCAAGTCTATGTTGGTGTTTGCACTGACCACTTTTGTGCAGTATTCCAGACACTGAAGAACCAAACAGACGTCATGCAGCTGTGCCCACTCCACAGCCATAAGATGGAGGTTTACCGGGGCAACATTTGTACGTCGGGCTTCTCTCGTCATCAAAAGATGGATTATTGCTGGCTTCTGTTCGACATACCTCTACAGCATATGCAATGTCGAATTCCACCTGGTGGGGACATCACCTATGAGTCTGTGAATGGGCAAGCGGTGTTTGCGTTGAAACTGAGCCATGAGAGCTGAAGCTACCTTGGTCCATGTTATATGGGCACACAATGTTCTTACTTTGTTAACCCCTTAAGGACCAGGCCATTTTTTAGTTTCGCATTTTCGTTTTTCCCTCCTCACATTTCAAGAGCCATAACTTTTTCATTTTTCAGTTCACAGAGTCACATGATGGCTTATTGTTTGCGGGACAAATTGTACTTTGTAATGGCATCATTCAATATGCTGTGCAATGTACTGGGAAGCTGGAAAAAAATTCAGAATGAGGTGCAATTGGAGAAAAAATGCATTTGCGCCATTTTCTTATGGGTTTAATTTTTACAGCGTTCACTGTTTGGTACAAATGACATGTTACCTGTGTTCTACGTGTCAGTACGAACGCGGTGATACCAAATTTATATAGTATTTGAAATGTTTTGATACTTTTAAAAAAATGATAAACTTTGCAAAATAGAAAAAAATTTTTGTGTCATCATGTTCTAACACCTGTAACTTTTTCATATTTCCATGTATGGAGCTGGTTGTGGTGTCTTTTTATGCGGGACAAGATGACGTTTCTATTGATACCATTTGGGGAAAGATCTGATGGTTTGATCACTTTTTATTCAATTTTTTATAGGAGGCAAAGTGTTGAAAAAAACGCTTTTTGGCTGTTTTTATTTTTTTTGCCGCTACGCCGTTCGCAGTACGGGATAAATGTTTTAATATTCTAATAGTTCGGGCATTTTGGAGCGCGGGGATACCTAATATGTTTATGTTTAATGTTCTTTAATTACTTTTATAGCTAATCTAGGGAAAGGGGGGTGATTTGAACTTTTATATTTTTTTTTATTTTTTTAATACTTTTAAAAACTTTTTTTTTCTTCTGTTACATTTATGATCAGACCCCTTACGTACCTTGAAACCTAGGGGGTCTGATCGCTCATACTATTCACTGCAATACTACAGTACTGCAGTGAATAGCAGAATCCCAGCACTTCTATTAGACGATGCCTCTGGCATCGTCTAATAGATCTCGGGCAGAGACAAGCCTGGAAGCCTTCAATAGGCTTCCGGCTGTCATAGCAACCGATCACCGCCCTCATGTGACGTTCAGGAGGGCGGCGATCGGGGAAACATGGCGGCGCCCATGCCGCCTGCGCTGTTTACACGCTGCGGTCGCGTTTGACCGCAGTGTGTAAAGGGTTAACAGCAGCGATCGGCTCGGGCACCGACCGCTGCTGTTATTGGCAGGTCCTGGCTGTATTATACAGCCGGCATCTGCCGTGTATGGAGCGAGCTCAGCGTGTGAGCTCGCTCTATACATCCCCATGCGACCCATGACGTACAGTTACGTCAAGGGTCGCTAAGGGGTTAATCAGGGGTGCAAGATTGGGATAGTGTTTCAAGAACACTTGCACTACCAAATTGAATACATGAGCAAGGCAAGGTATATGCATCAAGGGGAACAAATTCAGGGCCGCCACCAAATTTCTACCATTGTCGCAGACCACGTTGCCTATTTTGAGGTCTAGCAGACCAAACCATAACTCAGTTTCAGCAATTATTGCATCTTTGATGTTTTCGGCAGTGTTCCCCCAAACTAATTAATTTGAGTACTGCTTGCTGCCTTCGCCCGCTAGCACGCCGATACAAATGAGGTGCATTTCCAGACCCATGATGTGATAGAGGTTCTGGTGTGGAACTCATTCCGTCCCCGGAACTCTCAGGAAATGAACTTTCAGAATTTGTTGAAGGGGAAGTTGGAACCCCCAATGACTTCTGAACGACCCTCCTTCGTGTTGGAAGAACAGACGACAAACTGCCATCAACATTTTGACAAGGGTCAAACATGTTGATCAATGTGCGGTCAGAGATAGGTAGTGCCCCTGCCCATGCTGGCTAGTCCACGTGTCTGTTGTCAAAAGCACACATCCACTAACAGATTGCTTTAGGGCATGCTTGATCTGTTGCTTGACATACTCCTGCAAGTCAGGGACCGCCTTTCGTGAAAAGTAATGGTGGCTTGGTACAACATATTGGGGCACAGCATGGGCCATCAGGGAGCGAAAAGCCTTTGATTCTACAAAACAGAAAGGGACCATTTCCAAAGCCAGTAGTTTTGAAATGCTGGGGGTAAGCAGCTTAGCACGCTCATGTGTGGCTGGATAGGTTTTTTTCCTTTCCATTACTTGCTGGAGGGTGGGCTGAATATTAGAGCCAGAAAGAGAGGAACATGTTGGAGCAATTGGCATGCGAAATTCAGACGTGGCTCTTTGGCCAGTGGTTCCTGTAATTGTTTTAAGCCAATTGCTTGACTGTTGTCCAGCACTGCTGCCTGGCACACATGAAGTTGGTGTGTACGTGGCACTGGCATTGGAAAAGTAGGTGGAAGAACTCACCAAAGCTCATGGTGGATCAATGTTCACAGGCACATCCCTGTCTTTACATACTTGTTTATTATACATTTTTAAAAGTGCTGGGTGTACAGATTTCAGATGCCTAGGCATAGCATTTGTATTGAGGTGCCTAGTGTCCTTTCCTCGCTAAGTGACTGCTTGCAAGTCTTGCATATCACCCTCATTGGGTCATTTTCATCTTTGGTGAAATATAACCACACAGTTTGTTTGGAGCCTTTCTTTTTTGGATTAGCAATTTTAGGTGCTTTGGGTGCGCAATGCCGGTGGGAGTAGAGTTTACTGGTGTGCGTGTTATAACTAGGATTTGTGCATCAATTGGATGACGTTTTGGTGGCACTGGCAAATGAACTTGAACCTCATCATTAGAGATGAGCGAGTACTGTTCGTATCAGCCGATCCAAACAGCACGCTCCATAGAAATGAATGGATGCACATGGTACTTCCGCTTTGACGGCGGCTGGCCGCTTAGCCCCCCGTGTGCCGGCTACGTCCATTCATTTCTATGCGAGCGTGCTGTTCGGATCGGCTGATCCGAACAGTACTCGCTCATCTCTACTCATCATCAGAAGTAGTTCCCTGATCCTCTTCACGTGGAGACCAAGTTTTGTCAACATAGTCATCATCCACTGGCTCTTGTGAACAATCTTCTACACTAACACATGGACTGGCCTGGATGCTGGTGAAGGCAGCCGCATCTGGAATTTGTGTTTCGTCATTGTCAGATGACAGCAGTATGTCTGTGAACTTGGACATTGAATGATCAAATAATGCAGCAGATCCCTCAGCTTCTTCCAAATTTGTTGGACAGGTTAATTTAGAAGGGGGTGAACTGGATCTCCATTGAAAATTTTGCACAGCAGATGACCCAAAGCTTCATTCAGTGGAATATGAGGAGGAATTCCTTCCAGAAGAAGATGCTTCAATATATGAAGTAATAAGTTCTCTGTGGACTGGCTTATCAGCATTCAGAATACCGGATTCGCCACACATCAGCAATTCTGACGCCTGTTTTTTCTCTTTCATGGCAGGTGGTTGAGCACTGGCTAGAGCACCTCTTTTGGGTCCTTTTCCTTTTTTGGTATTGGGGGGCATGTTTTTTTTTTTTTAATAAAATAGTAACTTTCAAGTGATGAAGCAGTTTTTATTTAGTTGAGTGACTGGAGAGTTCCCCTTTTTAATAGGAACAGCCTCTCTGTTTTTTAGAAAAAAAATGTAGATATACGTTTTTTAAAAAAATCTGAATATAGTTTGACGGCAGAGCTGCCTATTGGATGAAGACAGCCACTTTTTTTTTCAGAAATGAACGGATGCCTTTCTGTGATAGGTATATATAAATCTGAGGACAGAGCTGCCTATTGGATTTGGACAGCCATTGTTTGTCGTAAATGAACGGATGCCTTTCTGTGATAGGTATATATAAATCTGGGGCCACACGGTGGCTCAGTGGTTAGCACTGCAGCCTTGCAGCGCTGGAGTCCTGGTGTTCAAATCCCGCCAAGGGCATAAAACCATCTGTAAGGAGTTTGTATGTTCTCCCTGTGTTTGCATGGATTTCCATCCCATATCCCAAAAAAGACATACTGATAGGGAAAAATGTACATTGTGAGCCCTATGTGGGGTTCACAATCTACATAAAAAAAAAAAAAAAAAAAAAAAAGGTGTATATAACTCTGAGGACAGAGCTGCCTATTGGATATGGACAGACACTGGTTGTCATAAATGAACGGATGCCTTTCTGTGAAAGGTATATATATATATATATATATATATATATATCTGAGGACAGAACTGCCTATTGGATTATAGACAGCCACTGGTTGTCAGAAACGAACAGATGCCTTTCTGTGAAAGGTATATATATATATCTGAGAACAGAACTGCCTATTGGATTATAGACAGCCACTGGTTGTCAGAAATGAACGGATGCCTATTGTGAAAGGTATATAAAGACTGAGCACTATAACACCCCCACTAGCACAGCTAAACACCTGCCTACACTGACTCTAGCTACCACTGAGATCCTCTCCCTAGCTAGTATGTACAGCAAAATGGTGGCATCAGCATCATCACTGCCCTTATATAGAGGGGTGTAATGATGCTGCCGACAACCAATGAGATTACTGCCCATAGCTAGCATGGTGCCTGAGTTTCAGGCACCATGTTAGCTATTCCCACAATGATTGGCCAGTAGTATTGTGGGAACATAACCAACGACCTCGATCCCACCGGAAAAGATCGTGTTCGGAATTCCGAACGCGATTGTGAAATTTACTCGATCGCCATTCGGAATCCGATCGCTCAACCTTATTTACAGGGTTTAATTTCTTGATCAATTTTTTTTTTTTTTGTGAGCAAAATGACCAAAAAACATTTTTGTAGATTTTTTTTTCCATTGTTTTATGGCATTCACCATGTAGGTTAAATAGTGCTTTAGTTTTAGGCTGGGGCCTCACATAGAGTGAGCAATTGCAAAAACACAGTGTTTTTGCGGCAAGGCAGAAATGCTGCAGCAAAAAAAAAAATAGTATTTGCAAAGTGGATGGGATTCTAGCCAAACTCATCTTTACATTATAGAAAAATATCCACAGCGGAAATGCAGTGATTTAAAAAACCGTTGTTTTTGCATATTGCTGCACATCCATTATACCTTCAGAAAATGTTGGTGTTCTCCATATGGACATAGAAGAAGCAAAAAAAGTTTGCATAGGAAAACTCTGCTCACTTTGTGTAAAAAGCGTTGCAGAAAAAAACGCAATGCACGATTCTGCCACATTTTTTCTACTTCGTTTTTTTTTTTGCTGCACCTCACAGCATGGGGACTTAGCCATATTGTATAGGTTGATAGAGATGCAGCAATACCAATGCATTGCTATATATATTTGACAACACAGAATGCAAACAAGACAAACAACAACAAAGGGAGGTCAGCTAGCCAAGGGTACATTGACCCTTTCGCTGCCAGGCACGTACACTGTACGTGCTCCCAAGGTGGCACTTCAGTAGCCGAGGACGTACTTAGTACGTCCTCCCTACTAATGCCGATATCTCTGGACTGCATCAACATATCTTGATGCTTTAAAATGCATTTTAAAGAAGAGACTCTCATCTTTAAAATGATACCAGGGACTTGATGATTTTACTTACAGTCTTGGAGCCATTCACTGTTGAAAACACTATTTGGCATTGAGATCCAACTGCAGATCTCAATTCCTGACAGTGTTTCAACAGTGAATTTCTCCAATCATCGAGTTCTTGATATCATTTTAAAGATGAGATTATCCTCTTTAAAATGCAATTGAAAGCATCAAGATATGTTGATGCAGTCCAAAGATATAGTGCTCCAAAGTGTCCCCCCCCCCCCTCCTGTCTAAGCAAGCAATTTGCGATCTAACAAGAAAGGAAGAGGGACACGGAGCAGCCCAACAGAGAGAGAGAGAGACACGCAGAAACGATCTCTCTCTCTGCATAACTTGTATGTGACAGCAGGAGGGGGTTGGCAGGGACTCTATTGTCCCTATTGACCCTTCTCCTGCCAATCAGAGCGTATACTATACATTTGTCTCTGATTGTCACATACAGTTATAATGTAATCCCCCCCTGAGCTTTTCTAGTGGGGTATTCTTATGTTATACCTCCTGAACATAACCAGGAAGTTTGTTGGCACTGTGACCCAGACGTTTACCGTTGTCCAGGTCGCAGGCCAAAAAAAAAAAAAGTCGCACCAAACACTTAAACAACATATACATAAAGTCACAAATAAAGTTTACATTTCACCCAATCCCTGTCCTGTCTATACCTGAGCTTTCTACAGTAAAATATGTCTCTAGTGATGTCCATTACATGCTAAAATAATAGTAATAACGATTATCACTAGAGATGAACGTATAGATTGCTAAAATTATTATAGGGGGATGGAAAATAACATTTTTATGTAAAGTCCTATTTAATTTGCATGCACAAAATGGGATGGCGCATTTCTGCGATTTTGGCGATTCTTTAACACCCGCCCCTGTAAATATATACATGTGTGGTATGTATGAACTCCTCACATATTGCAGTTTTATGGACAGTACATTATGTTTGCAGAAAGGGATTTCTTGAGCCGCACTTTAGTGGCAAATTTGAATTTTTGCGCAATTTTTGCTAGCAATCTCTGTTTGCGACAAAGTTGAATGAAGGTGGTTGTATATATAAACTATTAAATTGTGTTTTTATATACGGTATGCTGTGTACTCTGAAAAAAGTTAGATTTTGGTATCACAGTCACAGTTTGGTAGGTGCAGTATAGCTTTTTAACATATTAGTGAACAACAGCAAAATCCTGCTTGTCTTCTGTATTCGTGTTTTTGGGAGTCCGAGCTCTTGTTGTAGTTGATGTTTACGGTACATATAGTATATATACACATTGTATACACCATAAGCTATTATTTTAAAAGTATTTTGTATATGAATGTGAGATTGAACATGAGTTTTAGGTGCAAATATGTGTTTTAGCGTATTTTTTCAAAAAATTATTTGTGTTGTTCGCAAAGTTGCATGAAGGTGGATGTGGCTATCGATGACCCATTAAGACATTTGCAATCTTCAGATTGTCTACTTTCAAAAAATATATAGGGTTTAGGGGTTCACTTACTTTTCATGGTGTGTAATCCCTACATTATATAGGATGATACTTTTTTAACATTTCCAGCTTCAAAGCAGAATTTTGTTCCTTCCAGTTCTAGCGATTTTCTGAAGACACGTGCATGCGGGTTCAGGCCATAGTGATATGTATGAACTCTGCACATGTTGAACTCTTATTTTTAGGAGGTTTGGTGCATTTAATTTTTTGTTTGGTTTCCGCTTTTAACAACTAATATACATTTATTTGCATTTTTTCATAAAACATTCACTTTAAATCAAAATTGCATGAAGGTGCCTGTTCGTATACAGTACCAAGTGGCATTCTGACAATGCTGCAGGTGTCTACTTTAAGAAAATATATAAGTATGGGGGGGTTAGATGCTTTTTTAATGTTGCAATTTAGGTTTGATTTGTCCATCTCAAAACTGTGAAAATTGCTCTGGCTACTGGAGGTGCAAAATTTCCAGAGACTCTTGGCAGCGAAAAGGTTAATAGTCGAGCAACGCAGTGTAGAATCAAAAAACAAGAGAATAGTCAAAAGGGAAGCCAAAGGTCAGATGCAAGTAATACAATAGAAGCAGAAAGAGGAGCTAGCAGGGACAAAGTCTAATGACAGAGTCAAAATAGCCAGCAAGCCTATGTGGGCTGATGGCCTGTATATAGGAAGCCAAAGACCCGCCCTAGGCTTGATTGGAAGACAGGCTGTCAATCACACAGGCAAGGCTAGAATTAACCGTTAGTTAAACATAGGGAAACAAAGTGCAGGAGATATGTGTGGTGGAAATTCAATTACAGAAATAGAGCAGTGTTCACACAGTGCAACGAAAAACACTAAGTAACTGATCAAACTGAACACGCCTCCTGCACCGCAGTGTGCGAGCAGAGGGTGGCGCTGAGACCCGAGGCAGACACATTACAACAACTTCTAAAACCCCGTAGACTTGATTCAATTCACACAACCGAGTTTAGCCAAAGATTTCACCTGCTGTTTTTGAATAGACTACATCCTTTAACAAATCTATGAACTTCTATATATCGAATGGAACTGTGTCTGCACTAGCTTTCCCAGCTGGTAAATATTGTCCAGAACTTTGCTACTACAACTCTGTTACACTGCAGCCGCTGCAAACAGCAGGGGTCTCCTGATTTAGGCCCCTGCCAATATGCTATTGATGACTTATACTAAGGAAATGTCATGAATAGTATACTAATGGGACAATCCCTTTAATTGCAGCTGGTCAAGTAAGATACCAATATCATTCAATATAGAATAGTAAATACGCTATATAATAATACATATGCAACAAGAAAAAAAACTAATTACAGTCGACTCTCGATTTAACGTATTGGTATATAACGTATATAGGCTATAACGTATATTTTCTCAGGTCCCGACTAATCTACATGTATTTTTATCCCGTTATAACGTAATATGGTTTGCATAGAACGTACTTTTTTGGACCCCCGCAGCCAATTGCAAGCCACATATAACGTAGAACGTTGTGTACAGGAGGGTCCCACCCAGCCAATCGCATGCATTTTCTGCCGCGTATAACGTAGCACGTTATACGTGCGAGCCTCTGACGAGTCTCTCACCACAGTGCCCTCTGGGTAGATTAGTTCACCGGAAGGAAGTCGTACGTGTCTCGTGTCGTGTGAAGTTCCGGTTTTGGTTGTTTATTGGCGTCAGAATGCCTCCCAAAAAGAGGACTAAGCTTACTGTGCAGCAGAAGGTAAGCGTGACATGGAGTTGCACACTGGTAAAGATGGTTTTGTGTTTATTGCATCACGATTTCATTACTGTACGTGTCTATTCTCATCGATCAGGTTGAAATCATACGGGAGTTGGAAGGCAACTCTAGCCTCAGACAGACAGATCTCGCAAATCGCTACAATATGCCTCTGACGACGGTTAATACCATTGTGAGAAACAAAAAGCATATCCTAGAGCAGAGCGAGAAACTCGGGAAGATGTCAGGAAAACTTTCCAAATTCCGCAAAGCAAAGCATGAGGAATTGGAAAACATTTTGATGAAGTGGATTAACCAAGCACGAGCTGCCGGAATTAATATTGATGGTTCGGTTGTCAGGGAAAAGGCAAACACTTTAGCAGCAAAAATGAATGTGAAAGACTTTGTTGCTTCCAGTGGCTGGTTCACGAGATTTAAGGAACGAAACAGTCTTTCGTATTGTGTTGCTGCTGGCGAAAGTGGGGCTGTAGATGTGGCTACTGTTGAAACTTGGACAACGGAGCAACTGCCGCAGATTTTAGAGAAATACGACCTAAAAGATGTCTTCAACACTGATGAGACTGGCGTATTTTTTAATTTGATGCCGAATCGCACTATCGCTGTAAAGTGGGAGAAATGCCACGGGGGCAAAATGAGCAAGGAGAGGATCACCGTACTCGTTACCACCAATGCGGACGGCTCGGAGAAGATTCCTATACTGGTGATAGGCAAGTAAACTAAAATTACAGTACAGTACTGTATAAACGAGTTTCACTAAATTTAATTTAAATGTTGAATTACTGTAAATTTGCCTTGCAGGCAAGTACAAGAAGCCACGTTGTTTCAAGAACGTACGCACACTGCCGTGTGAGTACAAAAACAACACCAAAGCTTGGATGACGGGCGATTTTTTCGTGCAATTTTTGAGAGCCTTCGACGCAAAGATGGGTACACGCAACAGGAAAGTGGCCCTCTTCCTGGATTGTTGCCCCGCGCACCCACAAGAAGTGGAGGGTTTACGCAACGTAGACCTCTATTTTTTCCCCGCCTAATTGCACAAGTAGATTGCAGCCACTCAATTTGGGTGTAATTAAGTCCCTCAAGTACAATTACAGGCGTTTGCTCGTGCAGCGGGCACTTGCGCTGATGGAGCGCAACCAATTGGATCAGTTAAAACCGGACCTTCTCCAGGCCATGCACTTCCTGGTAGCTTCGTGGAACAAAGTGACCCCCGCTTGCATCAAGAATTGTTTCCAGAAAGCAGGGTTTGAAAGTGCTGGAAACCACACTCAACCTTCAGAGCTAGAAGCAGCTGGAGCAGCAGTGATTTTGTATCAAAATGAGGAAGAAGAAATGGAGCAAGCAGAAATCCCAGGTGACGCCGAAGAAGTTATTGATACACCAAGCTGGGAACTCATCGCAGGGTCTGGTTTAGATTTCGAAACGTACGCAACCATGGACGATGAGGTGATTACATCAGAAGTGCTTTCTGTTGAGGAAATATACGAAATACGAGCAGGAGGAGGAGTGTATTGTTGAGGAACCAAATTCTGATTCTGAAAGCAGCAATTCCGTTTCCGAAACAATCGTGCCAAAATATTCTGATGTTCTCAATTCATTTCAAAAGGTGAAGACTTTCATTAGCGCTTTTGATGTCGGCGAACTTATCATTAATCAGGTAGCAAACGTCGAGAGTGTGCTGTGTGGGTTGCGCACCAAAGCTGTGCAAAAACAAACCCGTATTGAGGACTTCTTCTGTCCTAAAAAGTGAATGATATGGACACACACACACGGACATACAGTACTGTATAAATAAATGTAAATAGTTTTAATTTGGCTTCTGCGTTCTGACATTCTTACATTCGCCGTTATGTGCATGACACGCGCATGTACGTACAGTATTTTATAGGGCCGAAAAAGGTGCTATCGTGAATAACGTAGTCAGGGTCCGGCACAGTGAAATACGTTATATACGTATAACGTATTCACCTTATAACGTATTTTTTTTCCCGGTCCCAGCAATACGTTATATCGAGAGTCGACTGTATATGTTTCATTTAAAATATATTAATAGTTTATTTTCCTACTTTCAGTCAATATAGTAACATATTAATGTTCTTTTTTCCCTTTTACAGGAAGAGAGACATACGGGATAGATATTTCAAGTGATATCATGGATTGTTATGAGTCCCTGAATAAACTTCTGGCCAATAAAGGTAAGATACATGAGAATATTTTTATGTTTTAAAGGGATTGTGCAGTTCATTTGTGTTGATGACCTATCATTAAAGATAGCTGATTAGCTTGTACAAGCCTTGTGAACACTTCACTGTGTACATAGCACACAATCTGCTTTTATAGCTGCCATAAGATGTAATTACAGCTTCATTCCATAGAAGGGAATGGGATGAGATTGTAGTTTCATACACCCTCCCAGCGTGGAATTTATTAAGATAGATTATCCCTTTCACTGCATATGGAGCTTTAAAGTATAGTATGTCTCCTTTAGAGATAGATCAATTCGGCCAGATAGTCATTTGACCACACTAGTACGGGTTTAAGAAATTTCACTAAAAGTTATATGTTAATTTTATTTCCATCACTTTAGTTGTAGTATTTATATGTGTGACAGGGTTAAATCACCAGACTGAATCTATATATTGTGTGCAAAGAAGTAGAAAATTGGGGCTTTTTCATCAATTTTCAGGAGGAAATTTTTACATCCCTGTATAGCTATCCCTGTAAGTTCTGGGTGTGAGTCTATTACTGAGTGAAGGATGCTTTGCTTACACGATTTTCCCTAATGACAAAAATGCCCCAGAGAAGAGGTGCACGATTTGTTGAAAGCAAGGAATACATAGGGACACCTGTTAGGAATCTCAGTACTGTTCACTGCTGGTGCCTTAGGCCTGGTTCACACCTGCGTCAGTCTCCGCGCAAGTCATGCGGATAGGAAAGTAGATCATGAAGTACTTTTTTGATGTATGTTCCATGCGGACACTGCGAAGAAAGCACACAGACCCCATTCTAGTCTATGGGGTCCGTGTGCTTTCATAAGCTCACTGCTTACCAATGCGTTCGGTAGTCCATTCGGGTGGTCCCCATGCGGACTCCCCGAACGGGTTACTGAACACAGAAGTGAACCAGGCCTAGGCTGTGTTCACACGGAGTAACACGCCGCTCATTCTAACATGTAAACACGTGTCAGAATGAGCGCAGTAAAACAGAATCCCATTGACTTTTAATGGGTTTGGTCTTACGTGAGCTACCCATTTAAGTCAATGGGAGGCTTTTTTAATGCGCATATCGCATTGAAAGCAATAGGTAAAAAAGACTCCCATTGAGTTCAATGGGTAGCGTGCATAAGACCGAACCCATTGAAGTCAATGGGATTTTTTTTACTGTGCTTACTCTGACACGTGTTTACGTGTCAGAATGAGCGGCACGTTACTCCGTGTGAACGCAGCCTTAAGTTTATCATGCTTTACTACTGAGTGAACTGTGCATGCCTGAGAATTCAGATGCAGCAGTGTGATCTGGCTGGAAGAACATCTGGTGAGGAGGATGGTCAGACAGAGTAGAAGCAATGGAGGGGCGTGAATAAAGGTATGACGTGGGGGGATCCTCAGATGCCCTGTGGAATACCCAGGGTGCTCGGTGGGCTTATTTACATAAAGTAATTAACGATGATTACAAAGGAATGGTGGGGAGAATGAAAAAAAGAAGGTAGTAGTAGAATAACCTTTTTAAAGGCTATCCAGGAATGTCTTTATCTCAAAACCACTGATACCAATGAGAATCTCTTAAATTTCCGAACAACAACAAAAATGAATGCCCTCCAATGTCCATCCATACCTAGCCTCTGTGGGAAAAAAAAATTGCTTTAGGCTAAAGCCCCACGGGCTGGAACCGCCGCGCTAAAGTGCTGCGGGAACAATCGCGGCATGAACGCATTTCCCGCAGAAAGTTCACTGAGTTTTCCTCCGTGGACTTTCTGTTACAATTATATCTATGGGAATGCCGCCGACGTTGCCATAGATATAATTGACATGCTGAGATTTTCAAAACCGCAACAGTTTTGGAAATCGCGAGTCCGTGCTGCGACTTTTTCCGCAAAGTGTCCACTTTGCAAGTACTGTACAATACCGCGATTTTCCCTGTGGCGGAAACACAGTGTTTCCGGCCCATGGGGCCCTGGCCTAAGGGAGCCTTCACACTGAGTAAGGGTGCATTCACACTGAGTAAACGCTAGCTTATTTTGTAGAGTAAAATTACACTTGTAAATTTTGCTATCCCATTGACTTCAATGATATTTTTTTACAAGTGTAAAAATACGCCTGTAAAAAATACGCCTGTAAAAAATACGCCTGTAAAAATACGCCTGTAAAATGTCATTGAAGTCAATGGGATAGCAAAATTTACAAGTGTAATTTTACTCTACAAAATAAGCTAGCGTTTACTCAGTGTGAATGCACCCTAAACGCGCGTGTATTTTTGTAAAATACACTTGTAAAAATACACGTATAAAAATAAGACTCCCATTGACTTCAATGACATTTTACAGGCGTATTTTTACACGTGTAAAAAATATAATTGAAGTCAATGGGAGTCTTATTTTTACATGTGTATTTTGCAAAAATACACGCGCGTTTACTCCGTGTGAAGGCTCCCTAAGACTAAGGCTACACATTGAAGAAAAGCTGCGTTTTTGTTACAGATTTTGCTGTGGGGTTTTTTTTTGTGAGCCAGAGTCAAAGCCAAGAGTAGCTTCAAAAGTAATACAGAATATATAGGGAGCAGTTATACTTGTCGATTCTGCTGAGTCTACTCATTACTTTTTAGCTCAAAAATCTGAAGCTGCACCAAAATTTAAACTTAAAAGCATGTAGTTTTAGCCTTAGAGTATACCACACTTTCATGAATTATTAGCTTCAATTTGAAATTTTAATCCATTCTATAAAATGCAAAAAAATGTTCGGACTTTGCTGATTGAATAATTATTATTAGAGATGAGCGAACACTAAAATGTTCGAGGTTCGAAATTCGATTCGAACAGCCGCTCACTGTTCGAGTGTTCGAATGGGTTTCGAACCCCATTATAGTCTATGGGGAACATAAACTCGTTAAGGGGGAAACCCAAATTCGTGTCTGGAGGGTCACCAAGTCCACTATGACACCCCAGGAAATGATACCAACACCCTGGAATGACACTGGGACAGCAGGGGAAGCATGTCTGGGGGCATAAAAGTCACTTTATTTCATGGAAATCCCTGTCAGTTTGCGATTTTCGCAAGCTAACTTTTCCCCATAGAAATGCATTGGCCAGTGCTGATTGGCCAGAGTACGGAACTCGACCAATCAGCGCTGGCTCTGCTGGAGGAGGCGGAGTCTAAGATCGCTCCACACCAGTCTCCATTCAGGTCCGACCTTAGACTCCGCCTCCTCCGGCAGAGCCAGCGCTGATTGGCCGAAGGCTGGCCAATGCATTCCTATGCGAATGCAGAGACTTAGCAGTGCTGAGTCAGTTTTGCTCAACTACACATCTGATGCACACTCGGCACTGCTACATCAGATGTAGCAATCTGATGTAGCAGAGCCGAGGGTGCACTAGAACCCCTGTGCAAACTCAGTTCACGCTAATAGAATGCATTGGCCAGCGCTGATTGGCCAATGCATTCTATTAGCCCGATGAAGTAGAGCTGAATGTGTGTGCTAAGCACACTCATTCAGCACTGCTTCATCACGCCAATACAATGCATTAGCCAGTGCTGATTGGCCAGAGTACGGAATTCGGCCAATCAGCGCTGGCCAATGCATTCTATTAGCCCGATGAAGTAGAGCTGAATGTGTGTGCTAAGCACACACATTCAGCACTGCTTCATCACGCCAATACAATGCATTAGCCAGTGCTGATTGGCCAGAGTACGGAATTCGGCCAATCAGCGCTGGCCAATGCATTCTATTAGCCCGATGAAGTAGAGCTGAATGTGTGTGCTAAGCACACACATTCAGCACTGCTTCATCACGCCAATACAATGCATTAGCCAGTGCTGATTGGCCAGAGTACGGAATTCGGCCAATCAGCGCTGACTCTGCTGGAGGAGGCGGAGTCTAAGATCGCTCCACACCAGTCTCCATTCAGGTCCGACCTTAGACTCCGCCTCCTCCAGCAGAGCCAGCGCTGATTGGCCGAATTCCGTACTCTGGCCAATCAGCACTGGCTAATGCATTGTATTGGCGTGATGAAGCAGTGCTGAATGTGTGTGCTTAGCACACACATTCAGCTCTACTTCATCGGGCTAATAGAATGCATTGGCCAGCGCTGATTGGCCAGAGTACGGAATTCGGCCAATCAGCGCTGGCTCTGCTGGAGGAGGCGGAGTCTAAGATCGCTCCACACCAGTCTCCATTCAGGTCCGACCTTAGACTCCGCCTCCTCCAGCAGAGCCAGCGCTGATTGGCCAGAGTACGGAATTCGGCCAATCAGCACTGGCTAATGCATTGTATTGGCGTGATGAAGCAGTGCTGAATGTGTGTGCTTAGCACACACATTCAGCTCTACTTCATCGGGCTAATAGAATGCATTGGCCAGCGCTGATTGGCCGAATTCCGTACTCTGGCCAATCAGCACTGGCTAATGCATTGTATTGGCGTGATGAAGCAGTGCTGAATGTGTGTGCTTAGCACACACATTCAGCTCTACTTCATCGGGCTAATAGAATGCATTGGCCAATCAGCGCTGGCCAATGCATTCTATTAGCGTGAACTGAGTTTGCACAGGGGTTCTAGTGCACCCTCGGCTCTGCTACATCAGATTGCTACATCTGATGTAGCAGTGCCGAGTGTGCATCAGATGTGTAGTTGAGCAAAACTGACTCAGCACTGCTAAGTCTCTGCATTCGCATAGGAATGCATTGGCCAGCCTTCGGCCAATCAGCGCTGGCTCTGCCGGAGGAGGCGGAGTCTAAGGTCGGACCTGAATGGAGACTGGTGTGGAGCGATCTTAGACTCCGCCTCCTCCAGCAGAGCCAGCGCTGATTGGTCGAGTTCCGTACTCTGGCCAATCAGCGCTGGCCAATGCATTCTATTAGCCCGATGAAGTAGAGCTGAATGTGTGTGCTTAGCACACACATTCAGCTCTACTTCATCAGGCTAATAGAATACATTGGCCAATCAGCGCTGGCCAATGCATTCTATTAGCTTGATGAAGCAGAGTGTGCACAAGGGTTCAAGCGCACCCTCGGCTCTGATGTAGCAGAGCTGAGGGTGCACAAGGGTTCAAGTGCACCCTCGGCTCTCCTACATCAGAGCCGAGGGTGCGCTTGAACCCTTGTGCAGCCTCGGCTCTGCTACATCAGAGCCGAGGGTGCGCTTGAACCCTTGTGCACACTCTGCTTCATCAAGCTAATAGAATGCATTGGCCAGCACTGATTGGCCAGAGTACGGAATTCGGCCAATCAGCACTGGCCAATGCATCCCTATGGGAAAAAGTTTATCTCACAAAAATCACAATTACACACCCGATAGAGCCCCAAAAAGTTATTTTTAATAACATTCCCCCCTAAATAAAGGTTATCCCTAGCTATCCCTGCCTGTACAGCTATCCCTGTCTCATAGTCACAAAGTTCACATTCTCATATGACCCGGATTTGAAATCCACTATTCGTCTAAAATGGAGGTCACCTGATTTCGGCAGCCAATGACTTTTTCCAATTTTTTTCAATGCCCCCGGTGTCGTAGTTCCTGTCCCACCTCCCCTGCGCTGTTATTGGTGCAAAAAAGGCGCCAGGGAAGGTGGGAGGGGAATCGAATTTTGGCGCACTTTACCACGCGGTGTTCGATTCGATTCGAACATGGCGAACACCCTGATATCCGATCGAACATGTGTTCGATAGAACACTGTTCGCTCATCTCTAATTATTATGTATTTTTTCTATGCCATAACCCAATTTCAATAAATGACAACATACACTTTACTTCTACAAAGAAAGAGTACGGTGGGGGGGGGGGCAAGTCTTTTAAAAAACGTTTCCCCCTAATTACAATTTCTATAATACTTATAATTCCCCTAAATTAATACCTCTGGGAATACCCTGTCCTATGCTACAGACAGCCACCAAACCTCAGGAATATGATTATTAGCAGCTCACTGACACCTCCAACTAACACAGGAACATTCCCATGTGGACAGAAGAGGTGCAAGACCTGCCTCCACATACTGACCACCGACAGGATAGAGATACCAAACTCTAACAGGGAATATAAAATCCCAAGTGTGTTCATCTGTAACACACCTAATGTGGTGTATTTGATCATTTGCACCAAATGTTCCACTGAAAATCTGTATGTTGGAGAGACCGGACAGAAACTCAGAATGAGAATTAACTCACATCGCCATACAATCAAAGAACAGAGAACTGATCTTCCCGTGCCAAATCATTTTTGCCAGGAAGATCATAATATCACCAGTGACATGAAAATCGAAACAGCGACTGATTTATGAGTACAAGGCCATGACCCTATTCCAGACGTTGGACAATGGAATCAACATCGCATGTAGGTTTATGTCTTTTTATACAAATCATTAAGACAGCCATTAAGATAAGAACCTGGGATCTGGCAATTGATTGTTAGTTTTTATAAGTATATAGTAATAAGCCTCTTCCCCCCTCCCTCCTGTAATCCTACCCCTGTGTCCAGTTATAAATATGCAGCCTCTAGAAGGTGTTTTTTTTTAGTTATATCTGAAGAAGAAGCTCAGAGGAAGCTTCAAAACGTTATATTCTGTCATCATTATGAGTTAGCCATTAAAAAAGGTATCACCTACTGAAGACTTGCAAAGTTTTTTTGTTTTTTATATTTTATACCTCTGGGATAAACATTTGAAAAAGTAACTTCTAAAATCCAATAAGAAGTACATATACATCTCCTAGATCTGTCTTCCAGATCAATAATTTTCGCATTTAAACCTCTATTTGCAGCAACTAAACCATAAACTTCTTTTTGAATAACCAACATTTTGCCCTCCAAAGAACCCAACCTCTCTTCCACCTCTGTCACCCTATTGCTAATGTTCCCCATATTGTCTCAGGAAAATGTTTACAGCCCACTGTGGAATGAGTTCATCTGAAATTCCAGTCCCTCCATTGATTGCTTTGTCCACTATACTATCTCCAAAATTTGCTTTTCTTCTAAAGAAATATCAACACTTTGCAATATTGACAGAACAAGCTCTACTTGGGTTCCCTTTACACCTCCAACACATTTCTCCACCTCAGGTTCCTCGGTTTCCTTCCAAACCTCTGTGCCTCTTGCACCACCATCTTCTCCTCATTATACTCTTCCCCAAGATAAAATTACCAATGACTAGACAGTGAAAAAATCTGTCCCACCTCGTCGCTGATCAGCTGGCTGAGGTTGAGGCATCCATGCTTTCTACATCTATTAGTGGAATCCCAGATTCCACTTAAAATCGGCAGATTGAAAAGTTCTACAAGCAGGAATTTTCTCTCCGCTGATTTCAGTATAAAATCAGCGGAAACCCAGTGGACCCCAGTATAGCTTATTGGTTCGTCGGTTTTAACTCGTGTAACTGCTTTTTAATCAGGTAGTGTTTCCGTCTTTCGGATTTCCATGCAGACCTGAATGACGGAAAACCAAATGCTAATGTGAACCTAGCATTATTGGTTTGGTTTTCCTGCTGTTTACGCTGCTACCAGTTCCCACACCAGATTCCATTTTTCTTCCTCCTTAGCATTGCCGCTTACTACTGCATCATATTGTTTCTGCACACCATCCTTCAAAAACACATATAGGAGGAGAGGAATTAGGATAAAATTCATTCATGAGAACTGTCCATACATAGAAGAGATTTAGATATATTTATTAGCAGGGGCTAAAACAGTTTGACACCTCACAGACAACCACGATTAATAAATTGACTACATACCCCTTCCCGCTGCATACTAGTATTGTTCACAGTTATCATTGTCTTTTTCCAAAGTCAGAAATAGAACTTATTAAATTAAATCATAAACACATTTGGTATTCCTGCTTCTGAAAATGCCCAAACTACAAACATATACTCTTCCCATACAGGGAAAAAGGTTGTGGCACCTACTAAGAAGTCTAGTTCTTCAACTAAAAGCAGTCTTTGATGAGTTGGATGAGAACAGTCAGCATTGTGTACAAGCAGAGGAGGAAGACATGACCGATGGTGGTGGTGGTGGAGGTAGTAGTGTCATCGGATATGGTTTACTACTAGTAGTTGTTCTGGTAGGAGTGGCTAGGGATAAATAAGGAGGTGGAGATTATGAGGGTATGCAGGAACCTTATGGCTATGATATGTCATAAAAAATTAGGGAAGATGATGACATTGCCAATGAAGGTGATTGTTCTGCACATAGGACCTTGCAACTGGGTTAGAGTGAGAAGGTGACATCAGATGAAGAGGGTGGTGGCAGTGGTGATAGTGTTGACAGTAATGAGTCCACCCAATGTGCAACCCCAACATCTAAAATGCCTTCCTGGGTAAGACTTAAGGGAACCTTGCAGGGTAGGGGGTGGTGGTACTGCTGCTGATAGTGGCAGATGCATTTTGGGTGCTGCTGGTATTGGCAGTAGCAACTACACACAGTCATCTCCCATGTGAGAACTTTTATTTCTACATTGTTAACAATAAATTCACAGAAGTGTGCAGGAACCCCAGGCAGAAACTTAGCCATGGCCATGTAAATGTAGGAGTGACATCTCTATGCACTCACCTAAAAAGGCATCACTATATTATTTGGTATAATAGGCTTTGCAGTGTAATTTTCAGGGAAAGTGAGCAAGACTGTTCTTCACCCAGTGATCATCCTTGTAGGCAGGCCACATCTACACCTAGCACATGGTTGTAATTATCACCATCATCACAAACTGTTTCTTGTATTTCTCTCTCCTCTTCTTCCACATCAACGTCAGTAATCCATAATTGAATGTGTGTTCAGGAAACAGCAATATGTTCCCAGTCATCCAGCCGTTCTACAACTTAATGCGTACCTGGCCAAGTAGTTAGTGGATTCCAGGGGTGTAATTTGAGGGGGTGCAGAAGGTGTAGTCACACCAGGGCCCAGGAGCCTTAGGGGGCCCATAAGCACTGGCATCAGTATTGAGAATGCAGTTTCCATCTCTCCCCCAAGCCAAGGAGACCCACAGATTACCCCTAACTACACTAAGGTTGATTAAACTCCTTAGCATCCATAACCATCACTATCAAAAATTCACTGTAGGGATGAGGTAGGGAGCCCAGGACAAAAGATTGCATCAGGGCCCACAAGACTTTAGTTCCGCTACTGGTGGATTCCACTGTGTTTTTGATTAACTCATGGCTTGTGCTCAACCTCGATGGAGGAACCTAGCTACTATTATTTCTCTAGAAAAGCTGTCTCTTCTTTATATCACCATGGGTCAGAGAATGTATGCCTTTTCTTGGATATGTCAGTATGGGGGAAAGGTGCACACCACCATTGACACAGAGAGCAGCAATTATGTACAAGGAAAATACATGACGGTCATGGCACACTGGGTCAATGTTTTGAGTACCAGTGGCCACAGTCCACAAATGCAACAAGGCCAGGTGATAAAACTGATCCTGCACAAACAAGGTGGAACTAACACCATGCAGGGTCCATCCACTTCTTCTGAATCCTTTTCTTTGGACTGTTTCCATCCACCATTTTCACCAGGGCAAACCATTACTTCCATTCCTCCTATCCCTAATTTCATGGTTATAAAGTGAAGCGTTGCCATGCAGTTTTCCAATTTATAAGCCTGGATCAGAGGAACCACAGAGTGCAGGAGTGGACTCACTGTATCCTGGAGAAAATATCCTGCTGAATGGTTTCTTGCCAACTCCAATTGGACAGCATTGCCAGCAACAATGGCACCAACATTGTTGCTTGCTGTGCTGAAGTTAAGCTGAATAACACACTGTCCCTCTATGGTGCATGTGCTTAATCTGGTGGTTCGCCACTATATTAACCTGTATATGGGCTTAAAGGAGGTGTTCCTCATGGCCACAAAAGTCTATGTGCATTTAAAGAGGACCTTTAAATGCAGTTTTATTTACAGCTAGAAAATCTATAGTGCGCAGAATTCAGTGCACTGTCACCTTTCCCGTTATGTGCCCCGGGGCAAGAGATATCTGTGCCATTACCAATATCTCTTCACTGTCAGAAGGGCATTCCTGACAGTCTAGCTGGTCTGTGAGGAATGCCACTCCTGACAGTACAGTCCATAATCTCCTTACTATCCAGCCATGACGACTGTAGAGTCCATAGAGTAGTACTGGGGCGTTCCTCACAGCTCAGCGTCATGGTTAGGCGGTAAGGAACCCCTAACAGTACAGAGCTATGGACAGTACTGTCAGGAGGGGCATTCCTTACTGAACGGTACATAACGGGAAAGCTGTACACTGTCAGCTTTCTAGCGATATATATATAAAAACGCACATGCCCGAGGACATGAAAGGTCCTCTTTAATCCATTCATATGTCGCAAAGAAACACTCTGCTCAATTTTCAGCATCAAAGCAGTCTGCTCTTTCCCAGGCCACCTCACTCAGCCAGCGCTCCACCTCCACTGCTAATGACGCAGCTACAAGCAACAGTAGTAAAAGCAGCAACAGCAGCCAGTACGGTATCAGGAACATGATGAACCAAAAATTTGTCAGCTTCCGGCACCAACCAAAGCTACAATAGGTAACCGACACCCACTCGCTGCACTAGCATTTATATCCTAAGAGATAACTATGACCCCATGGAATTATGGGACAATAAGCACTGGCCTTAATCGTAATGGCCAAGAGGGTGTTCAGTGATGCTGCTGGTGTTGTAATCCTCTCCCTGTATCATCATGTTCCATTTACTGTACTGCTGATGTTGCCTGATATTCCTAAACAGCTACCACCACTGAGACAAACATGTTCTGCGGTGTGGTCCATAATATTATCCCATGCCACACTGCCACTTATGTTGCCACAGATACCACCATGCCAGACTTGTCCTATGGCCTGGTCCATCAAATCATTCTATGCTGTACCTTTATACTGGTACTTTAGGGGCTCTGCAAATGAGACATGGCACCAAAAACTATTCCAGCAAAATCTGCTGTTCAAACCCTCAGTGTCACTCCTTCCCTTCTGTGCACTACTGTGTCCTTTTGTGTGCCCAAAAATCAGTTTACACCCATTATTTATGTGCTCGGGAGAAATTTCACAACAAACTGTCATGCATTTTCTCCTTTAACTCTTTGTGAATGTGTTTATTTTAGGGTTAAATGAACGTTTGTGTCAGGATACGGAGTCGCCGCGGTCTCCTTGCTGCGCGGCGTCTCCCTGGGAGACGTGTTAGGAGTTCTATTGGGTGTGCTTAGGTCATTAAGGGTTAATCTTTTCCTTGCTCTCAGTCTCCATGTCATTAGCCATCAGGTGTGTTCTCTGCTGCTATTTAAACCCCACCCAGGCATGGATCCTTGCCAGCCATTCACTTTGGGTTTCCTGGTCCCCCTGCTCAGTCTGTTTCCCTGTGTGTTTGTATTCGGTCTGTTCCTTGGTTATATACCCGGCTTGTATTTTTGACTATCCCTTGTCTTTTGATTCGGTACCTTTATTATATCTCCTGGCTTGACCTCTTGCTCGTCTGACCTCGCCTTCTCTTCTGTGTCTTGCTGGGACTTGTGGTCCTCCCTGGTTCCATGCTGTTTAGTCTTTTGTTTTGCATTGCAGTTACACTGTGCTTTCTGTTTAGGTGTGACCCCTGTGACTCCAGTCCCTAGGACTTTCAGGGCCTCCTCTTCCCTTATCCTAGCCGCCGGGATAGAAGCGTAAGGAGTCGTGGTAGGCGCACTTCAATTAGGAAGTGCATTGGTCTGCCTCATCTCAGATATTACAGCATAGTTATAGCTGCAGGGCCTACGACCCCTTTTGTCATTAGTTGCACAGTGTTGCTTTCCCAGCTGTGTCACTTTGCACTGCCTGACCCTGACTCCAATCCTTACAGTTTGATTGGAAAAAATGAAATGTTTAAATTTCACCTCCATATTGTTTTAATTTCTGTGACATGCTTAAAGGGTTAACAAACTTCATGTATGCTGTTTTGCATTATTTGAGATGAGCTGTTTTGAAAATGGGGTGATTTATGGGGGTTTCTATTATATAGGCCTTTATAATCCTTGCCAGAACTGAAGGGGTCCATAAAGAATTATTATGGGAAATTTTCTTATAAATTTGGAAAATCGCTGTTGCACTTGTAAGCTTTATAATGTCCAAAATACATTAAAGGACAATTACAAGATGATGCCAATATAAATCAGAGATATGGTAGATAATATTTATTCATGTATTTGTGTAATATGACTATCTCTTTTCACGTTTTGAAAACTGCAATTTTTTCCAAATTTCCAACAAATGTCCTATTTTTTAATAAATAAATATAAAATTAAAATAATTAATCAATATTTACCACTAACATGAAGTATAATGTGTCACGAGAAAACAATCTCAAAATCACTTGTATAAGTTAAAGCGTCTCAAAGTTATTACCGCATAAAGTGACACATGTCAAATTTGAAAAATGAAGCCTAGTCATCTAGGTACTTTTAGGCTTGGTCTTGAAGAGGTTAAAGAGAACGGGCTGCAAAAAACGCGTCAGGTGTTTTACCCCGCGTTTTTTTGTAAAAAAAAAAAAAAAAGCAACGCTTATTTTGCACAAAAAAAAAAAAAAAAGTGCGGTAAAAAAACACGTTTTGCGCTTCCCATTCTCTTCTATTGTTTTCTTCAGGCGGAAAACGACTGAAGAAAGGTCATGTCGCTTCTTTTTCTCTGCTAGCAGAAAAAAAAGCTACCAGTCTACATAGACTAACATTGTATGAAGGAGGATTATGACGTGGATTCCATCAAAATCCTCCTCCATGTCCCCGTGTGAACTAGCCCTTACAAGTCATCAAGTCATTGGCCCATTAATACTCATGCTGTCTCTTCGTCATGTTTGAGGCAGTAAAAAAAAAATCAATAATCTCAATTGTGATATGGAACATTAAATCTCTGTTGAATCCTTACTAAGGCACAGAAATTTTACCTTGCTGGTCTTGTGAAATATGCTTCTTGATCTAACAAAATTGAGAAAATATGTTTCAATAATGCACTTGCAGTCGCTTGGGCAGTAGCACATCTAAGGCAATAGCCTCTAACCACTTGCTAAACACATTCACTACAAGTACATATCTAATACCCCTCTTTGATAATGGAAGATGCTCAATAAAATGAATTGTTTTCCAGGGGCATTGACATTCCAGTATGCCAAAAATTGTACCAATTAAAAAAATTATATAATTTGTGAATGTTTTGTTGCTTTCTGTATACATTGTGGACTGTTTCTTATGTTTCTTATCTCTGATAAATATGTAACCAAAACTATGAAAAGTGATATTCAATCATTAATTTCTTTATTTTCACAGATGGTTTGACTGTGTTTAGAGATTTCTTGAAGTCTGAATTTAGTGATGAAAATATTGAATTTTGGTTGGCCTGTGAAGACTTTAAAAAAACTAAAACTTCCAGCCAACTGGTCGTTAAAGCCAATAAAATATATTGTGAATATATAAAGACTGAGGCTCCACGAGAGGTAATATACAGATTTGTTACTTTTATTCTATTATTGCTATAATGCCATTTAAAATATAAGATATGATATACCAATCTAAATATATATATATATATATATATATATATATATATATATATAATCTCCCTATATTATAAAAATGAATTTCTGTCTGTCTGTCTGTCTGTCTGTGCTCTAATGCGAACCAAACGAGTGGACCGATCTTCATCAAATTTGGTACAGAGATACTTCAGGTATCCGGGAAGGTTTAAGATGAGACTCCAACTCGCTCGGACGTACCGTTGCTGAGATACAGCATTTCAAACACATTGCCCCCCCCCTTAGCCAATACAAACCTGCAAGACTTTCACTCATATTCCAACTGCAATACACACGGTCACTCCACATACACAATACAACACTGATATCCAAACTGAGATACACGCATCAGAGGATTAGATACACAGATCAGCACACAGTATCACACACCAGAGGATTAGATACACGGGTCTGCACACAGTCCCACAAACCAGAGAATTAAATACGCACTTCTGCACACAGTTCCACACACTGAAGGATTAGATACAGGCGTCTACACACAGTTCCACACTCCAGAGGATTAGATACGCGCATCTGCACACATTTGTACACGCCATAGGATTAGATACACGCATCTTCACACAGTTCCACACTCCAGAGGATTAGATACGCGCGTCTGCACACAGTTGTACACGCCATAGGATTAGATATACGCGTCTTCACACAGTACCACATGCAGTAGGATTAGATACGTGCGTCTACACACAGTTCCACACGCCGAAGGATTAGATACGCGCCTCTTCACACAATACCACACAGGGAAAGATTAGATATGTGTGTGTGCACACAGTACCACACTTTGGAGGATGAGATACATGCCTCTGCACACAGTACCACAAGCCAGAGAATTAGATACGCGTCTCAGCACACAGTACCACATGGGGGAGGATTAGATACGCGCGTCTACACACAGTACCACATGCCATAGGATTATATACGCGCATCTGCACACAGTACCACATGCTGGGGGATTGGATACATGCGTCTACACACAGTTCCACACACTGTAGGATTAGATACGCACCTCTTCACACAATACCACACAGGGGAGGATTAGATACACGTGTCTTCACACAGTTGTACATGCCATAGGATTAGATACACGCGTCTTCACACAGTACCACATGCAGTAGGATTAGATACGTGCGTCTACACACAGTTCCACACGCCAAAGGATTAGATACGCGCCTCTTCACACAATACCACACAGGGGAGGATTAGATATGTGTGTGTGCACACAGTACCACACTTTGGAGGATTAGATACATGCCTCTGCACACAGTACCACAAGCCAGAGAATTAGATACGCGTCTCAGCACACAGTATCACACGGGGGAGGATTAGATACGCTCATCTACACACAGTACCACATGCCATAGGATTATATACGCACGTCTGCACACAGTACCACATGCCGGGGGATTGGATACATGCTTCTACACACAGTTCCACACACTGTAGGATTAGATACGCACCTCTTCACATAATACCACACAGGGGAGGATTAGATACACGTGTCTTCACACAGTTGTACACGCCATAGGATTAGATACACGCGTCTGCACACAGTACCACATGCCGTAGGATTAGATACGCGCGTCTACACACAGTACCACATGGGGGAGGATTAGATACGCGCATCTGCACACAGTACCACATGCCGTAGAATTAGATACGCGTGTCTACACACAGTTCCACACTCCAGAGGATTAGATACGCGCGTCTGCACACAGTTGTACACGCCATAGGATTAGATACACACGTCTGCACAGAGTACCACATGCCGTAGGATTAGATACACATGTCTACACACAGTTCCACACTCCAGAGGATTAGATACGCGCGTCTGCACACAGTTGTACACGCCATAGAATTAGATACACGCGTCTGCACACAGTACCACATGCAGTAGGATTAGATACACGACTCTTCACACAGTACCACACAGGGGAGGATTAGATACGTGTGTGCACACAGTATCACACTTTGGAGGATTAGATACATGCCTCTGCACGCAGTACCACAAGCCAGAGAATTAGATACGCGTCTCAGCACACAGTATCACACGGGGGAGGATTAGATACGCGCCTCTTCACACAATACCACACAGGGGATGATTAGATACAGGCCTCTGCATACAGTACGACATGCCAGAGAATTAGATACGCGTCTCAGCACACAGTTCCACATGGGGGAGGATTAGATACACGCATCTGCACACAGTACCACACGCCAGAGTCATTAGATATGCGCGTCTGCACACAGTTTCACTTACTGGAGGATTAGATACGCGCCTCTTCACACAATATCACATGGGGAGGATTAGATATGTGCATCTGCACAAAGTACCACACCAACAAGGATTAGACACTTGCATCTAAACACAGTACTACACGGGGAAGGATTAGATACAGCTTTACTCCAGGTATCCATAACAACTGATCACAGGTTTTTCACTGACATCCAAAATGAGATACACATAATCACATGACGCTTATGGACATACACACAAACCACATACAAAATACACCAGTGCAAAATTGGACAATTCTTATGGGGCCAGTACACAAACATAAAATGTAATATACCCGTGCGAAGCCGGGTCCTCCCTCTAGTATATATATATATATATATTGGAATAGAAATGATAAAGAGAAATATTGTGGCCTTCCATTTGGAATTAGAATGGTCAATGGAATAACTTCTCAGGGTCTAAGATTTTGTTGAATATATTTTTTGCTTTATTCTGGGAACATTTGTGGAAATATTTCAGATCAAGAGCAAGAACTAGGAATCAATTGCCTTTTCCAAGGTCATGTAAAATTATGTTAATACTGGTATGGTATTATTACCACTTCATTTTTTGCTGATTCTCCTCTGTGGACTCCTAAGGGGCTATTTTTTTAAAAAAAATTCATTCAGTTATGGATGATATTACTTGACACAGTAATATAGTTAGAATTGCTCAAAAATATTTGACTACTTGCATTTCCAGACTTTTTTAGATTCTATGTTTTTAAATTCTGAAATTTTTTAATTCTGACCATGGAATTTCATATATCAACTAATGAAGTATTTAGGTGTTGGCAAATTTGATATGCCTGTGTTGCTACAATGTGTCATCCTATCCTATATATTATATAACTTCTTGGTGAACAATGGTTAAAAAAAGAAAAAAAAAAGTATATGTTTATAAGCTCAACAATCTGTGTGTCTTCACAAAGATGCAGAAAAACAGACTAAAAATATTGAGATACTAAGCAATGGAATTCTATATGCAAAAATGTTTTGACTGTATCTTTATTTAGATTTCATTATACTCTTAACATTTTAAATAGATATTAAATATATTTATGGAAATTATAGTTATCATATTATATATTCTATAAAACGTGATCTCTTGGGTACCATGTATACTTCTTATGGAAGTGTCCTAAGTTATATCAATTATTATTTATGTTTAATCAATGATTATTAAAGATTTTCAAATACAGGGGAAGGGGGAAACAGGAGTAAAGGAAATAACAGTAAGGCCATGTCTCGCAGGCCTCCCAGGAACGATAACCAATCGGGGAGCTCCCGATTGGCCAAACATATTGCAAAGTACAAAGAAAACCTCAGCTTGAGCTGAGACAATAGAATGAACGGAAGACAAACAACCAGAGGGGGACACGATGACACCGCAGACAAAGGGACTAGGACAAGAGAGACAGAAGGGAAGAGAGGGAGGGCAGGAAGGGGACCAGACAAGCAAAATCAAAAGAAAGAGGAAGAGAACTCAGAAGAGTCTTGAAACATAACCTAGGGCCGCCAGGTGCTGTCAAACCCAGAGGGGACCGGGGAGTCCTCTGCAACTAGGCAACTTCGCGGAGACGAACATCGTCGCCCCTACGCCAACAGAGAAAACGATCCAGAGAGCAACCCGGAGGAAACATAGGGTTGTCGAAGAGAGGAGAAAGGGGACTGGGAACACGGGCCAGTCTTCCAGAGGAACACACCTGATCCCAGGTATGGAGAAAATGCATGGACAGAACCGAGTGACCTGAGGACTGCGGGTGGTAGTGCGACGGAATCCACAGGAGTGTGGGAAGCGGGGATGCAATGAGGTCATGCTCAATAGCCACCCATTGCTTATCACCACGACGATAGCGTCAATCGAAGAGGTGAAGCAACACTGCAGATCGGTAATATAAGCGGACATCTGGAAGACCAACCCCCTCACAGTGGGTACAACGGGAAAGTGTGCGAAAACTGAGTCTACTCCGCGCCCCACTCCAGACAAATTTGCCAAACAGCGACTGTATACGAGCTAGAAAGGAATGCGGCAAAGGGATGGGGAGAGCCTGGAACAGATACAAGAACCGTGGGAGCACGTCCATTTTAAGGGCATGAATGCGGCCGAACCACGAAAGAGCGCGGGCGCCGTATGCTCGCAGGTCGGAGGAGACCCTCTCTAGAAGCGGGAGATAATTGAGCTGAAATAGGTGAGCGGGGTCGGGGGGGATGTGAATACCAAGGTATTTGAAGGAGGTGGTCTGCCAACGGAATGGAAAGTCACAAGCAAGTTGCGCAGCTTCCGCAGCAGGGAGAATGATGTTGAGGGCTTCGCTTTTAGTGAGATTAACCTTAAAGTTGCTAAGGAGTCCAAAGCGTGAGAATTCCTGCAGAATGGCGGGGAACGATATCCGTGGATGAGAAACGTATAAGAGGAGGTAATCTGAGTACAGGGCTGCTTTAACTGAGTGGGAACCCATCCGGAGACCATGAATATCTGGGCATCGCCGAATTGCCACTGCCAAATGCTCCATGACCAGGGCATAAAGAAGGGGAGAGAGAGGGCAACCTTGGCAGGTGCCATTTCATATCTGAAAGGGGTCCGATAATACCCCATTAGCCCGCACCCGCGCCGTCGCGTCACCATACAAGGAGAACATCTTATTTAGGAAGACAGAGCCAACCCCAATCTAGCGCAGGGTCTCGCGGAGGAAGCCCCAGTGAACCTGGTCAAACGCCTTTTCGGCATCCACCGAGAGAAGACACATAGGCGAGCTGTTTATATCATTATTAGAGATGAGCGAACACTAAAATGTTCGAGGTTCGAAATTCGATTCGAACAGCCGCTCACTGTTCGAGTGTTCGAATGGGTTTCGAACCCCATTATAGTCTATGGGGAACATAAACTCGTTAAGGGGGAAACCCAAATTCGTGTCTGGAGGGTCACCAAGTCCACTATGACACCCCAGGAAATGATACCAACACCCTGGAATGACACTGGGACAGCAGGGGAAGCATGTCTGGGGGCATAAAAGTCACTTTATTTCATGGAAATCCCTGTCAGTTTGCGATTTTCGCAAGCTAACTTTTCCCCATAGAAATGCATTGGCCAGTGCTGATTGGCCAGAGTACGGAACTCGACCAATCAGCGCTGGCTCTGCTGGAGGAGGCGGAGTCTAAGATCGCTCCACACCAATCTCCATTCAGGTCCGACCTTAGACTCCGCCTCCTCCGGCAGAGCCAGCGCTGATTGGCCGAAGGCTGGCCAATGCATTCCTATGCGAATGCAGAGACTTAGCAGTGCTGAGTCAGTTTTGCTCAACTACACATCTGATGCACACTCGGCACTGCTACATCAGATGTAGCAATCTGATGTAGCAGAGCCGAGGGTGCACTAGAACCCCTGTGCAAACTCAGTTCACGCTAATAGAATGCATTGGCCAGCGCTGATTGGCCAATGCATTCTATTAGCCCGATGAAGTAGAGCTGAATGTGTGTGTTAAGCACACACATTCAGCACTGCTTCATCACGCCAATACAATGCATTAGCCAGTGCTGATTGGCCAGAGTACGGAATTCGGCCAATCAGCGCTGGCTCTGCTGGAGGAGGCGAAGTCTAAGGTCGGACCTGAATGGAGACTGGTGTGGAGCGATCTTAGACTCCGCCTCCTCCAGCAGAGCCAGCGCTGATTGGCCGAATTCCGTACTCTGGCCAATCAGCGCTGGCCAATGCATTCTATTAGCCCGATGAAGTAGAGCTGAATGTGTGTGCTAAGCACACACATTCAGCACTGCTTCATCACGCCAATACAATGCATTAGCCAGTGCTGATTGGCCAGAGTACGGAATTCGGCCAATCAGCGCTGGCTCTGCTGGAGGAGGCGGAGTCTAAGGTCGGACCTGAATGGAGACTGGTGTGGAGCGATCTTAGACTCCGCCTCCTCCAGCAGAGCCAGCGCTGATTGGCCGAATTCCGTACTCTGGCCAATCAGCGCTGGCCAATGCATTCTATTAGCCCGATGAAGTAGAGCTGAATGTGTGTGCTTAGCACACATCAGAGCCGAGGGTGCGCTTGAACCCTTGTGCAGCCTCAGTTCTGCTACATCAGAGCCGAGGGTGCGCTTGAACCCTTGTGCACACTCTGCTTCATCAAGCTAATAGAATGCATTGGCCAGCACTGATTGGCCAGAGTACGGAATTCGGCCAATCAGCGCTGGCCAATGCATCCCTATGGGAAAAAGTTTATCTCACAAAAATCACAATTACACACCCGATAGAGCCCCAAAAAGTTATTTTTAATAACATTCCCCCCTAAATAAAGGTTATCCCTAGCTATCCCTGCCTGTACAGCTATCCCTGTCTCATAGTCACAAAGTTCACATTCTCATATGACCCGGATTTGAAATCCACTATTCGTCTAAAATGGAGGTCACCTGATTTCGGCAGCCAATGACTTTTTCCAATTTTTTTCAATGCCCCCAGTGTCGTAGTTCCTGTCCCACCTCCCCTGCGCTGTTATTGGTGCAAAAAAGGCGCCAGGGAAGGTGGGAGGGGAATCGAATTTTGGCGCACTTTACCACGCGGTGTTCGATTCGATTCGAACATGGCGAACACCCTGATATCCGATCGAACATGTGTTCGATAGAACACTGTTCGCTCATCTCTAATCATTATTATTTAACCATCAATAGTTGTGTTCAATGCGATGTTATGTGCGATAAACAACTTGTACAGTAGGGGAAAAAAAAGTATTTAGTCAGTCACCAATTGTGCAAGTTCTCCCACTTAAAAAGATGAGAGAGGCCTGTAATTGACATCACAGGTAGACCTCAACTATGAGAGACAAAATGAGAAAACAAATCCAAAAAATCACAGTCTGATTTGGAAAGAATTTATTTGCAAATTAAGGTGCAAAATAAGTATTTGGTCACCTACAAACAAGCGCACAGCCTCTTCCCTCTGTCTCCCGTTACCTACAACATTATGGGTATGTTTCTTGTTCTGACCTATAGTTGGCACTGTTAGCACGTATGTTTAACTACTCCTAAGTTTGCTACATGTTATTGATAAGGTCAAAGCGGTGTGTATGACTAATTGACCAATAATCCTGGGTAACTGTCGTCATCCTAATTAATTAGGACAGCAGTAAGGAAATTACACCAAACACACAATGTTGGTATTAGTTCTGGTCTCAGCCAAGGAGGAAATCCTGACGCATTTTTATTAAAACAACGCAGGGTTAAATAGTAGCAGAGAAAGGAAGAGCTATACCGTATTTTCCGGCGTATTAGACGAGTTTTTAACCCCCAAAACTTTTCTGAAAAGTTGGGGGTCATCTTATACGCCGGGTATATGTGGGGCAGGGGGTGGAGGAGTGGGATCGCAACCTTCCTGCCGCCGCTGGCTTCCTGCAGCGGCAGGAGTGGAGCGATGCTGCAGTCCCGGCCTCAACAGCAGCCGCAGGGTATGTAAAGCTAATGGCGACCGCTCTGCTGCAGAGCAGTTGCCATAGCAACCGGGTCTCAGCTATACGCAGAGGCCCGATGCTAATGCCCGCAATCAGAATACATTCTAATTGCAGGCATTAAAACTTAACGAAAACACCCCCGGGGCCGGTCCTTATCGGCCCCATATCTTTAAAGTTGCAGGCCGGCTCCTGCGCGGCGAGGTCGCAGGAGCCGACCTGTTCCGGTGTCAGCCGGGAGCCTACTGAAGGCTCCCAGGCCTGTCAGCAATATTACTATCGCAGCTAGTCTATGACCAGCCGCGATAGTAATGTACAGAATCTCCCATAGACGGCAATACACTGGTATTGCCGTCTATGTGTCTTGCAATCAAATGATTGCATTATCCAGGTGGAGAGGCCGCATACGGACATCGGCGGTTTGATTACAACCCATTCCAATGAATGGGTTGTAAAGCAGACTGTGAGCAAGCCGTTGCCTGTCCAGTTTCTCTGGGGTTTAGGACGGAAATCTCAGGGCGGACAGCGGTGGTAGCGTGAACCCTTCTTTATGTAAATGATGGTTCGGCACCAGAGATGAGAGAATAGTACCTCGCTCCATAGGAATGAATGGTCTTCTGGCAGCAAGCCAAGCATTTGTTTTTCTTGCATCCATCTTGGATGCAGGTGCCATCTTATCATATAACATTATACCAGTTTAAAGCATAAGCAATAGAGATGAGCGAACAGTGTTCTATCGAACACATGTTCGATCGGATATCAGGGTGTTCGCCATGTTCGAATCGAATCGAACACCGCGTGGTAAAGTGCGCCAAAATTCGATTCCCCTCCCACCTTCCCTGGCGCCTTTTTTGCACCAATAACAGCGCAGGGGAGGTGGGACAGGAACTACGACACTGGGGGCATTGAAAAAAATTGGAAAAAGTCATTGGCTGCCGAAATCAGGTGACCTCCATTTTAGACGAATAGTGGATTTCAAATCCGGGTCATATGAGAATGTGAACTTTGTGACTATGAGACAGGGATAGCTGTACAGGCAGGGATAGCTAGGGATAACCTTTATTTAGGGGGGAATGTTATTAAAAATAACTTTTTGGGGCTCTATCGGGTGTGTAATTGTGATTTTTGTGAGATAAACTTTTTCCCATAGGGATGCATTGGCCAGCGCTGATTGGCCGAATTCCGTACTCTGGCCAATCAGTGCTGGCCAATGCATTCTATTAGCTTGATGAAGCAGAGTGTGCACAAGGGTTCAAGCGCACCCTCGGCTCTGATGTAGCAGAGCTGAGGCTGCACAAGGGTTCAAGCGCACCCTCGGCTCTGATGTAGGAGAGCCGAGGGTGAACTTGAACCCTTGTGCACCCTCGGCTCTGCTACATCAGAGCCGAGGGTGCGCTTGAACCCTTGTGCACACTCTGCTTCATCAAGCTAATAGAATGCATTGGCCAGCGCTGATTGGCCAATGCATTCTATTAGCCCGATGAAGTAGAGCTGAATGTGTGTGCTAAGCACACACATTCAGCTCTACTTCATCGGGCTAATAGAATGCATTGGCCAGCGCTGATTGGCCAGAGTATGGAATTCGGCCAATCAGCGCTGGCTCTGCTGGAGGAGGCGGAGTCTAAGATCGCTCCACACCAGTCTCCATTTAGGTCCGACCTTAGACTCCGCCTCCTCCAGCAGAGCCAGCGCTGATTGGCCGAATTCCGTACTCTGGCCAATCAGCACTGGCTAATGCATTGTATTGGCGTGATGAAGCAGTGCTGAATGTGTGTGCTTAGCACACACATTCAGCTCTACTTCATCGGGCTAATAGAATGCATTGGCCAGCGCTGATTGGCCAGAGTACGGAATTCGGCCAATCAGCGCTGGCTCTGCTGGAGGAGGCGGAGTCTAAGATCGCTCCACACCAGTCTCCATTCAGGTCCGACCTTAGACTCCGCCTCCTCCAGCAGAGCCAGCGCTGATTGGCCGAATTCCGTACTCTGGCCAATCAGCACTGGCTAATGCATTGTATTGGCGTGATGAAGCAGTGCTGAATGTGTGTGCTTAACACACACATTCAGCTCTACTTCATCGGGCTAATAGAATGCATTGGCCAATCAGCGCTGGCCAATGCATTCTATTAGCGTGAACTGAGTTTGCACAGGGGTTCTAGTGCACCCTCGGCTCTGCTACATCAGATTGCTACATCTGACGTAGCAGTGCCGAGTGTGCATCAGATGTGTAGTTGAGCAAAACTGACTCAGCACTGCTAAGTCTCTGCATTTGCATAGGAATGCATTGGCCAGCCTTCGGCCAATCAGCGCTGGCTCTGCCGGAGGAGGCGGAGTCTAAGGTCGGACCTGAATGGAGACTGGTGTGGAGCGATCTTAGACTCCGCCTCCTCCAGCAGAGCCAGCGCTGATTGGTCGAGTTCCGTACTCTGGCCAATCAGCACTGGCCAATACATTTCTATGGGGAAAAGTTAGCTTGCGAAAATCGCAAACTGACAGGGATTTCCATGAAATAAAGTGACTTTTATGCCCCCAGACATGCTTCCCCTGCTGTCCCAGTGTCATTCCAGGGTGTTGGTATCATTTCCTGGGGTGTCATAGTGGACTTGGTGACCCTCCAGACACGAATTTGGGTTTCCCCCTTAACGAGTTTATGTTCCCCATAGACTATAATGGGGTTCGAAACCCATTCGAACACTCGAACAGTGAGCGGCTGTTCGAATCGAATTTCGAACCTCGAACATTTTAGTGTTCGCTCATCTCTAATAAGCAACTATATCTAGCATTCAGCTTTTAAGGAGAACAATGTTTTTCATATATTTCATGATTATAACCTTCACATTATTATACTTTGTGCAGTAGTTTATGTGAGATCTACTTATGGCACTTGCCTATCTGCTGCACACTTTTCTATTATGATGTATGGATTCTTTGTCATATGAGATACAGACACTGATACATACCCTTATATGTATATATACTGGCTATGTGAATTTCACTTGATTAGATAGGGAGTCATGGTCAAGTTTGCAGGCTGTTTGTTTCGCTGACCCTATAGTTATTTTGCACTGTTGTGTCTGTCCTTGGACACATACGATTATCTATGTGTTATTTTTGTAATTGAAAAAAAATGTTATACTTTTCTATATGCTGAGTGTTTTGTCTTGCCTTTTCTTGGCCTACAAACCAGCAAGATTTCTGGCTCTCACAGACCTGTAACAACTTCTTTAAGAGGCTCCTCTGTCCTCCACTGATTACCTGTAGTAATGGCACCTGTTTGAACTTTCTATCAGTATAAAAGACAGATATCCACAACCTCAAACAGTCACACTTCAAACTCCACGATGGTGAAGACCAAAGCGCTGTTGAAGGACACCAGAAACAAAATTGTAGTCCTGCACCAGGCGGGGAAGACTGAATCTGCTATAGGCAAGCAGCTTGGTGTGAGGAGATCAACTGTGGGAGCAATAATTAGAAAATGGAAGACATATAAGACCACTGGTAATCTTGCTAGATCTGGGGCTCCAAGCAAAATGATCACAAGATCGGTGAGCAAAAATCCCTTAACCACACGGGAGGACCTAGTGAATGACCTGCAGAAAGCTGGGACCAATGTAACAAAGGCTACCATCAGTAACACACTACCCTGCCAGGGATTCAGATCTTGCAGTGCCAGACGTGTCCCCCTACTTAAGCCAGTACTTGTCCGGGCCCGTCTGAGGTTTGCTAGACAGCATTTGAATGATCCAGAACAGTACTGGGAGAATATCATATGGTTAGATGAAACCAAAGTAGAGCTGTTTGGTAGAAACACAACTTGTCGTGTTTGGAAGAGAAAGAATGCCAAGTTGCATCCAAAGAACACCATACCTACTGTGAAGCCCGGGAGTGGCAACATCATGCTTTGGGGCTGTTTCTCTGCAAAGGGACCAGGACAACTGATCCATGTACATGAAAGTATAAATGGTGCCATGTATCGTGAGATTTTGAGTGCAAACCTCCTTCTATCAGCAAGGGCATTGAAGATTAAACGTGGCATGACATTGATTCCAAGCACACCGTCAGGGCAATGAGGGAGTGGTTTCGTAAGAAGCACTTCAAGGTCCTGGGGTAGCCTAGCCAGTCTCCAGATCTCAACCCTGTAGAATACCTTTGGATCGAGTTAAAAGTCCATGTTGCCCAGTGACAGCCTCAAAACATCGCTGCTCTAGAGTAAACCTGCATGGAGGAATGGGCCAACATACCAGCAACAGTGTGTGCCAACCTTGTGAAGACTTACAGAAAACATTTAACCTCTGTCATTGCCAACAAAGGATATATAACAAAGTATTGACATGAACTTTTGTTATTGACCAAATACTTATTTTCCACCATAATTTGCAAATAATTTATTTTCAAATCATCCAATGTTATTTTCTGGATTTGATTTCTCATTTTGTCTCTAATAGTTGAGGTCTACCTATGATGCCAATTACAGGCCTCTCTCATCTTTTTAAGTGGGAGAACTTGCACAATTGGTGGCTGACTAAATACTTTTGTCCCCTACTGTACAAGTTGTTTATCCCACATAACTGTGGAAATTATGTGTCTTATATTACAACTACATTTTTGGCTAGGCTGTGTTACAGAGGTAGATATCTCATCACCCTCTCACGTTGGGAATTTGATTAAAACAAGTACTATAGATCAGTTTATCAATTAAAAAAAGTCCCTCAATTTAAAAATATATATGAGAGAATTTTCATATGTATATGCATATTGAATGTGTTGTTTTTTTTTTTTTTTTTTGTGGAGACTCCCTGGATTGGACAGATATGGGTGGGTTTAGGATTTTTTTGAGTTTGTAAATGTGCACAGACTACCAAAAAAAAATGAGAAATCCGTCAAATGCAACCAATAATTCTACAGTATTCATCCAGAGAAAACTAGGAATTGTAGGAAGTAGATGTAAATGTTATCTAGAAAAAAAAATTAGCAAGGCACAGAAATTTTTTGATTTAAATTAGCCACATAGTTGATACATTTGAATAAACATAGGTGTAACCTATAGACTGTGGGGAAGTTAGCTCGGTAGAAGCAGTGGTGCAGACCCAGTCAAGACAGGGACACAAAATACAGCAAATTGGTTTATTTAGAAAAAAAAACCTGATAAATAAATAAACCTTGACTTCAGCACAAAAATAAACATAAAATACTGCCTTAACTTTGGTAAATACAAAAAAAAGTACCTTCTTGTCTGAGCCACTAGCTAACAGAATGGATAACCTAACTATACGTGTGGCTTACTTTCAGCCAAACGAACAAAATAGGAGAATAGTGTCTGACAGGGTTACAGGACAGAACAATACACCTCCTTTCAACTCATGGAACTGTCCTGAACTGCAGGCTCTGCAGCCTTTTATGGATCAGTAATGAGCCAAGGTTCTACACCTGGGATGAGGCCTACTTCAGATCCGCCTTGGACCACATATATGTCAGAAACCTTGTGCTGATATACCTAGACTCCGGCACTTTGCCTGTCACATTCTCACAAGATTTATAGAACATGAGTTGAATGCCTGAGTCTAAATAATGTATGGCTGTCAAAATAAATCCTTGGATTAACACCCCATCTCTAGAAATCTAACACCACCCTTAATATGTAAAATCTTTTTCTCAAAAGGCACATCATCTTGCCAGGTTACAGACCTGGGTATGATATATCTTTTAGGATATATATATATTATATACACAAACCCAAAACAGTCAAAGACAGGGACACGAAATATGCAGCAAATAAGAATTAGAAAAAAACACAAACAAAACAACCCAGGAAGATAACTTCAGGCACAATATGAGCAAAACAAAATACAGCCTTAACTTCAGGCAAAAACAAAACAAAAAAAATCAACTAAATAGAAATGATAACCAAACTATATGTGTGGCTTGCTACCAGCCACACAAACAAAACAATCACAATATTGTTTCACTGGACTCAAAGGTTACAGGACAGACCCAGCCACCTCCTCTCACTCCATGGATCTGCATTAGAGTGCAGATCTGCAGCATTTTTCTGGTACAGTAATAAGCCAAGGACTCACTCCTGGAGCTGAGGCATACTCAAGACCCACACTGGACCACACATAAGTTAAAAACCTGGGGAAGATATAGCGTGATTCCAGCACTCTGCCTGCTACCTTTTCACTATATATATATATATATATATATATATATATATATATATATATATATATATATATATGAAGAGCTCAACGGAAAAATGGCCTAAGTCCAAAAATCAATATTGTGAGAAAAACGAAATTTAAAGTTTTAGCCTAAAGCAAACGGGCATTATTGTGGAATATATCTATCCAATGTAATCAGCTAATGAACACCGTTAATATATATACACGTATCTTTATGGTTGCCGCAGCAGTCGGCTTAAGTGCAATCTTATGCTAATATCGTCAAATATACCGTAAAAATTATTAAACGATGAAGAAGAATAATTACCTGCCTCCCTTTTCGGCGCTAAATATGTGCAAAAGTCGATTTAGAGCCTTTTAAACAATAAGACAAAGTTTTTACACTAATATAAACAACAGACCGGAAGTCACGATTTCAATGAAAAAATGACCAGCGAGAGTGAAGTAAGTTTGTATTGGACTTAGGCCATTATTCCATTGAATGTAAATTCTTCTGCATTGAAATATATGGACTTAGGTCATTAATCCTAGGTACCTTGTAAACCCAATGCATAGAACGAGGTACAAAGAAGCTTTCTAGGTAATAATTTGAAATATGACAAAATGTGGACTTAGGCCATTTTTCCGTTGAGCTCTTCATATATATTATTAGGACAAATAGTCACAGTAATTATGTATTGATTTTCTAATGATTCAAGAGGTGGGGGTGGGACAAAAAAAAAATCTTAAAAGCATTTTTTAAAAAGAAAAAAAAGCATAAAAATTCAAATCACCCTACTTTACCACCCAAACAGTATTACTTGCTCCACAGTGGTCCCTAAACAGTATTACGTGCTCCACAGTGGCCCCAACACAGAATTATGTGCTCACAGTGCCCTCTAGAGCCTGAGCTCCCATTCCCCCTCTTGCTCACACACAGCCTGCACCCCCATGTCCCCCTCTTGCTCACATGCAGCCTGCACCTCCATTCCCCCACATGCTCAAATGCAGCCTGCACCCCCATGTCCCCCTCTTTATCACACATGCTCTCTTCTCTCCTCACCTTCCATCAAACAAGAGTCTGATGATATCATAGGGGGCTAAAGTACCTTTAATGACGTCATGAAGTCATCAAAGGTCCTTTAGCCCACTAGGATTCAGCATCTACTGCAGGAAGAGCCCCGGAGCGGATGCTCAGCCCAGGTCAGGAGAGTATGAATATTTTTTTTGTTTTTATACACCTATCCTGGGCTGGCATTTAATGGAAAGGGGACCAGTCAGGCCCCTTTCCATTAACATTATGTGTAGTGGTCGGGGAACACGGCTTTCGCCTGACGTAAAATTACGGCCGGTGGTCCTGGTCTCTGAGGTGTGGCCAATTGTAAATTTACGGCCGGCCTTCAGAGACCCCCTTGACGGGGATCGGGTGTTAGCTGTTTTACCCTGTTTAACGTTTTCTGTGCCTAGGAGAAATTGCATAACAAACTGTGAGATGTATTTTATCCTTTAACCCTTTGTGAATGTGTTAATCTTAGGCATAAATGAATATATCATTGGATAAAAATGAAACATCTAAATTTTAGCTCCATATTCTTTTAATTCCTGTGAAATGCTTAAAGGGTTAAACTTGCCAAAAGCTGTTTTGAATTATTTGAGGGGTGCAGTTTTAAAAATGTGGTGCTTTATGGGGGATTCTAATATATAGGCCTTTATAATCCTCTTCAGAAGTTGTCCCTAAAAAAAAGGAGTTTGGGAAATTTTCTTGTAAAATCTGGAAAATCGCTGTCAGGGTGCATTCACACTGAGTAAACGCTAGCTTATTCTGAACTTAAAACACGTTCAGAATAAGCGGCGTCTAAAGCAGCTCCATTCATTTCTATGGGAGGCGGCATACGAGCGCTCCCCATAGAAATGAATGGGATGCTTCTTTCACTCCGAGCAGTCCCATTGAAGTGAATGGGGAGTGCCGGCGTGTACGGCAAGCTCTGCTCATGCCGAAGCGTACACGCCGGCACTCCTCATTCACTTCAATGGGACTGCTCGGAGTGAAAGAAGCATCCCATTCATTTCTATGGGGTGCGCTCGTATGCCGGCTCCCATAGAAATGAATGGAGCTGCTTTAGACGCCGCTTATTCTGAACGTGTTTTACGTTCAGAATAAGCTAGCGTTTACTCAGTGTGAATGCACCCTTACACTTCAAAGCCTTCTAACATCCAAAATACATTAAAGGTTGATTAAAAGATTATACCAATATAAAGCAGAGATATGGTAGATAATACTTTTCAATGTATTTGGGAGGTATGACTATTTGCCTGAAAAGCAGAGCATTTCACATTTTGAAAATTGCGATTTTTTTTTTCCAAATTTCCATATTTTTTTTAGAAATAAATACAAATTTTTTTTTATCAATGGTTAGTATCTTATGTGTCACTTTATATGGCAATAACTTTGAGATGTTATAACTTACACAAGTGATTCTGAGATTTTTGTTTTCATGACGTTTCATGTTTTCATGTTAGTACATGAAGTACAATATGTCATGAAAAAATCTCAGAATCACTTGTGTGAAATAAGATAAAATAATCCTTTATTAGTCCCACAGTGGGGAGATTTCAGTATGTTACAACAGCATAGTAATACAAATACAGGATAATACACAGTAATATAATACGGAAGTAGACACACATAAATTGAGAAGATATACTAGGAGTCTGTAGCAGCTAAGGGCTAAGGAACAGAAGAAGAAAGAAGGAAGACTTCATAATCATAATCATTAGTTTTCTGTACGGGGTGATCTTCGCTTGGTCTGATGTAGATTATACAGCCTGATCGCGGTTGGAAGGAAGGACTTGCGATAGCGCTCCTTCTCACACTTGGGGTGAAGCAAACGGTCACTTACAGTGCTGCTAAGTGCCATCAAGGTCCCATACATGGGGTGAGATTTGTTCACCCGTATGGAGCTCACCACTGACAGTGTCCTTTTGTCACCCACCACCTGTACTGGGTCCAGGGGGCTCCCCAGTACAGAGCTGGCCCTTCTGATCAGCCTGTCAAGTCTATTTCTTTCCCTCGTTGATATACTGCTCCCCCAGCAGGCTACCCCAAAAACAATGGCTGAAGCAACCACAGAGTTGAAAAAGGTCCTAAGAAGTGGCCCCTGAACTCCGAAGGCCCTCAGCCTCCTGAGCAGGTAGAGCCTGCTGTGACCCTCTCTGTGCAAGGCCTCCAGGTGATCAGCCCAGTCTAGTTTATTATTGAGGAGAACACCCAGATACTTATAGGTCCTGAATATCTCAATGCATGTCCCTTGGATCTCCACTGGGGCCAGGGCACTTCTCCGTTTACTAAAGTCCACCACCATCTCCTTGGTCTTCCCAGCATTAATCCTGAGGTGGTTCTGCTGGCACCATTCAACCAAATCCCGGTTTAAGCCTCTGTATTCCCTATAGTTACCATCAGTGATGAGGCCCTACTATCGTCGAGTCATCGGAGTACTTCTGTAAGTAACAGCTGGATGAGTTGTGCCTAAAGTCAGGAGTGTACAGTGTGAAGAGAAATGGGGCAAGAACTGTACCTTGTGGTGCCCCTGTACTACAGATCACAGTGTCAGACACACAGTCCTGGGCTCTCACATACTGAGGGCAGTTTGTCAGGTAGTCTAGTATCCACTTGGACAGGTGATGGTCCACATCACCAAGGTTCAGCTCCTCAACAGCCCTGGCTGAATGGTGTTGAACGCACTGGAGAAATCAAAGAACATTATTCTCACAGTGTTTTCGGGTTTCTCTAGGTGAGAGAGAGCTCTGTGAAGAAGGTGGATGATGGCGTCATCTACCCCAATGCCCGGCCGATAGGCACACTAAAGGGCATAGGTATGTCAGGAACAGTCTCTCTAGAACCTTCAGCAGGTGGGATGTCAGTGCTATAGGTCGGTAGTCATTGTAGTACATCGGGTTGGATTTCTTTGGTACTGGTACCACACAAGAGGTTTTCCACAGTTGAGGTACCACTCCCAGCTTTAGACTCTCATTGTACATGTGAGTAATAATACCACACAGCTGGTCTCCGCACATTTTAAGAACTCTTGCGCTTATCCCATCAGATCCTCCAGCCTTGTCTGCTTTAATCTTCTTGATTTCCCTCAGGGGTGAACCTGCTCCTTTCGCCGCCCGAGGCGAAGTACAGAAAGCCATCCCCCCCCCCGCCGGGGGAGGGGGCGCAGCGGGGCGGGGCTTAGCAGAGGGGGCGTGGCGACTCAAAGGGGGCAGGGCTTAGCGCCGTTCGCCAGCAGAGAGCAGGCCCAGAGACTGCTTGCGTGTGAGGGGAGGCTGCTGGAGCAGCGCTGCTCCAGTGGCCTCCCCAAACCACCGCTCAGTGCTAAGCCAGTCCAGGACAGCTTGTCCTGGAATGGCTTAGGTTAGCAAAAATGCCGCCCTCCCTGAGGCCCTGGCATAGTGCCGCCTGAAGCGCTCGCTTCAGGTCGCCTCATGGGAGGTGCGGCACTGATTTCCCTACACACTTGAGACACCTTGAGGATCAGATAGCCAGATTACGGTTGACTGCCAGTCGGTGGGGGTTGGGTCTTGATGTGTAAATGGAGGGGGCTGACTGACATGCTGGTGAAGGGAAAGTTGGTTTGGAGTTAACTCTATTGAAGAATGGATTAAGCTAGTTAAGTTACTTCCTGTCACCTTCTATCTGGTGACCTGCTTTTTGTTTATGCCCAGATATTGTCTTCAGACTGTCCCAGTTATAACATCTCAAAGTTATTGCCATATAAAGTGACACATAAGATACTTTTAGACCTGGTCCTTAACCGGTTAACCTTTCAGTTTACTGCTTGAACCTTCTTGCCTACCTTGACCTTATTACCACCATGTTTGGCATTTCAATTTCCCTGCAATTAAATTCTCTACAAATAACATGCAATTATGATTTAGAATGATTACGACTTTTGTTTCAGAAGATAAATTACATTTCTTTATATATTAAGCATATTTCATTTTCCACAGGTAAATATTGATCACAAAACAAGAGAGCTTATTTCCCAGAAAATCTCACAACCAACGGCTGATTGTTTTGATGATGCTCAACAACTTATTGTTTGTCTTATGGCAAAGGACTCTCTTCCACGCTTTTTACGGTCAGAGCATTATAAAGAGCTGGTGAAGAAGCAACAAAATAATGGACAAAAAAGATGGCTGTCCTTTTAGTAGCAAAATAATTAAGATATTTACAGCTTCAATAAATCACTTTAAAAGATATTTGATTGTGACACTCACTGTTTACTGAAATAAAATGGATTTTACACATTTTTTTGTCTAACTGAAACACCACAATTCATTCTTACTATAAATGTGTATAGTAGTAGCATACGCATTTCATCTGACCAACTCAGTAATATCAACTTAATTTTCTCCATTTCTGGTAAAAACAAAACAAAAAAACAACACATATTATACCTGGTATTATAAATTTGCATAAAGCCACAAATATGCTAAACATATTAAAATGTAATAAATGAACTAAAAATTTGAAGGCACCATGTTTTTTTTACATTTGTTTTTACTATTTTTAAGATACCATCGTTAAAGAGGACTTTTCACCACCTGGGGCACATGCGGTTTTATATACCGTTAGAAAGTCGACAGGGCGGCGAATGGCGGAAAATAGCAGCGCCCATGTTGCCTGCACAGTTTACACGCTGCGGTCACGTTTAACCGCAGTTTTTAAAGGGTTAACAGCAGCGATGACGGAAAGCACAGAAGAACGGCGAGTAGAACGCAGGTGTGAACCTAGCGTAATTTACAAATGGACAAGATGTTTGTTGAAAACTAAATGTGTAGCCCCTGTTATCAGAACAATTAGAGAATCTAATTTTAATATGTTTATATGCAATAGTATATATAAAAACTATTTAGCTTTAGGTCAAAAGTAAAATGTAATTTTTCACATTTTATAACCTCTAGTGAAATTTTTTTTTCTAATTTAGTTAAATACTACTTATATTGATCCTGGACCTAGTTCACTCAGACCAAACAGGTTTCATGCCAGGTAAATCTACGTCCGATAATCTTAGACGCGTCCAGGTGGTGGCTCAGATTGGGTCCGTCTCTTCTGTTGACTGGGCAACAGCCTCTTTAGACGCAACCAAAGCCTTTGATTCAGTCGAGTGGCCCTTCCTTTTACAATACGTAAATTTGGATTTGGGGAGGGTTTTATTACTTGGGTGTCACTTCTGTACCAATCTCCTAGAGCGGCGTTGTCCATTAATGGCTCGCTGTCTTTGTACTTCTCGCTGGGCAGAGACACGCAGCAGGGCTGTCCACTTTCACCGCTGCTGTTTGCCTTAGCCATGGAACCCTTGGCCATGCTTCTTCAACAGGACCCTATCTACTGGGGCATATTTGTTGGCTCCCGGAGGAGAGAGTCGCGCTTTATGCCAACGACCTCCTCCTCTTCCTGTTTGATCCTTCTGTGTCGCTGCCCCGCGCTATGGAGCTGATAGATGTATTTGGTAATTATTCAGGCCTGCGCACTAACTGGGCTAAATCTTCCTATATGCATATCGGTCATGCTTCAGCAGCGGTGGAGGGGGAAATGATGTGTGGGCTGCAGATAGTTTTGGCTTATAAATATCTCGGTATCATACTCCACAGGGACCATAAGCGGTTCCTTGACTTGAATATATTCCCTCTCCTCTCCCACTTTAGGTCTAAATTTCAAACCTGGGCTGTATTGCCCCTATCTGTGGCGAGTCAGATTAACCTCATCAAAATGATTGTCCTACCCAAGTGCCTATATGTCTTAAGCCACTCGGCCGTGCCCACGCCCCTTCGCTTCTTTAAACAGTTGGATTCCTTCATTAACTCTTTTGTGTGGGGCCACTCTAGACCTAAGTTGAGACTATCCGCTCTTCAGAGACCAAAGCAGCTGGGGGGGGCTGCATCTCTCCCCGACCAGTTCCTTTACTACCTAGCTGGTCAGCTCCGCTTTGTTTGGCCTTGGCTCTCCCCGAAGCAGCTCCGGGGCCCAGAGGCCCATCACCTGGACTTGCGTACCCTGTGGCTGGTGTTAGAAAACCCCCAACTATTTAGGGGCAAACTTTTGCCTCTTCACACTCTGGCGGCACAGGTTTGGAAGCAGGCCCGGAAAGTGTCTTCCTATTCTGACACCCCTGAGGAAACCCCCCTGTGGGATAATCCTGGTCTGCCTGACCTTTATGGGTTACCTGATGCCCGGTCTTGGTCCCGGTATGGTGTACTCTATCTTTCAGACCTATATGTACATGCTCTCTCCTCTCTGTTTCCTATCCAGCCGGGTGCCATTTCTGAATACCTGTTCATTGGTGTGCTACGTTCTCAGGGTCCACAGGGTCTAATTTCCGCTCTTTACGAATATCTGATCTATGCTAAAGTGTCCTTGGTTGAGAACCCCGGCCCTGATGCACCAATATCCCAGAGCTGACGGATGAAACGTTTCAGGATATTTTGAAGTCTCCTCTTTACATTTCTCCCTCAGCCAATAATAAGTTGATACAATTGTTTACCTTGCAACAATGTTACCTGACTCCGGCTCGCCTCCACAAGATTGGTAATTTGCCTGCCTCGAATTACCTCAGGTGCCCGCATCCTCGTGCAGACTTCTGGCATATGATATGGAAGTGTCCGATTGTACGGGCTTATTGGAGGGGGGTGATGGATCTCCTGGCAGACGTCCTGGGCGATCCTGTCCCATTTTCTCCTGAAACTTGCTTGTTTGTCGTTCTGGATGATGAGTCCTGGCACAATCATGTCTGGATATTTCTCTGAGAAAGTTTATTCTATGCCAGGAAGGCTATTGCCCTCAGGTGGATGGCCCCTCGGTCTCAGTTAGTGTCTCAATGGCACAAACTGGTTAATTTTATCCTCTCTTTCAACCAAATTATTTACAAAGGCAGGGGCTGCCCTCAGAAATTTACTAAGGTCTGGGGAGCATGGTGTGCTTCCCCCACCACCCAATATTATGCTTCCCTCCACGCGCTCAGCATTGGGCACTTACGTATCCTGAGACGAGACGTCTTCCGGGTGGATCTGTTGCCCCTTACCTATGGGTGTAATTGTGTATTTGCCGACACTGTTGTGCTCTTCCGTTTTTTGCATTCCTCTCTGCTCGGGGTGGTGGGGATGTTTATCGGTGTTTTTTTGCTATGTTTTATTCTTTTTGCTGTTCTGTACATGTTCTTGATTACCCTGTTTATTTTGTTGCAACTCCTTCAATAAAACCAGTTTAAAAAAAAAATAAAAAAAAATACTACTTATATTAAGCTTTATTTGTCCTGAAAAAAACATGGTAAAAATAGTTGAGATGCAAAGCCATTAAAAACATATTATGGTGTAAAGCAATGTGTACCAAAGTGCTAAGTTTGGCCTGAGCATTGGGGCATCAATGACACTTGGTCCTGAAAGGGTTAAATCAAGAAGACTGGGGAGAGACACAGCATTTTTAATGGACCCAGAACAGGAACAATTTGACATGATAGTCATCAAGATTATGAGTAGAGATCAGCGAACACTATTCGAAACAGCCGTTTCGAATAGCATGCTCCCATAGAAATGAATGTAAGCGGCCGCCACGTCGACTTTGCCGGCGGCCAGCCGCTTAACCCCCCCCCCCCCACATCCATTCATTTCTATGGGAGCATGCTATTCAAAACGGCTGTTTCGAATAGTGTTCGCTCATCTCTAATGATGAGGCAAGATAATGAGAATCTACTCTATCATCATCTACTTATTTTTCCTATTCATTTCTTACCTTTTCACTTAGTGCGTTGGTCGCACCTTTTGCTTATTGCACAGTAAATGGCCAAATTAATTGGGGCTTTTTTTTTTTTTTTTTACTTCTTTTCTTCTTCTTCCACAGCAGCACTGCCTCCTTCATGTAAATAAATTACACTCACCGGCCACTTTATTAGGTACACCATGCTAGTAACTGGTTGGACCCCCTTTTGCCTTCAGAACTGCCTCAATTCTTCGTGGCATAGATTCAACAAGGTGCTGGAAGCATTCCTCAGAGATTTTGGTCCATATTGACATGATGGCATCACACAGTTGCCGCAGATTTGTCGGCTGCACATCCATGATGCGAATCTCCCGTTCCACCACATCCCAAAGATGCTCTATTGGATTGAGATCTGGTGACTGTGGAGGCCATTGGAGTACAGTGAACTCATTGTCATGTTCAAGAAACCAGTCTGAGATGATTCCAGCTTTATGACATGGCGCATTATCCTGCTGAAAGTAGCCATCAGATGTTGGGTACATTGTGGTCATAAAGGGATGGACATGGTCAGCAACAATACTCAGGTAGGCTTTGGCGTTGCAACGATGCTCAATTGGTACCAAGGGGCTCAAAGAGTGCCAAGAAAATATTCCCCACACCATGACACCACCACCACCAGCCTGAACCGTTGATACAAGGCAGGATGGATCCATGCTTTCATGTTGTTGACGCCAAATTCTGACCCTACCATCCGAATGTCGCAGCAGAAATCGAGACTCATCAGACCAGGCAACGTTTTTCCAATCTTCAATTGTCCAATTTCGATGAGCTTGTGCAAATTGTAGCCTCAGTTTCCTGTTCTTAGCTGAAAGGAGTGGCACCCGGTGTGGTCTTCTGCCGCTGTAGCCCATCTGCCTCAAAGTTCGACGTACTGTGCGTTCAGAGATGCTCTTCTGGCTACCTTGGTTGTAACGGGTGGCTATTTGAGTCACTGTTGCCTTTCTATCAGCTCAAACCAGTCTGGCCATTCTCCTCTGACCTCTGGCATCAACAACGCATTTCCGCCCACAGAACTGCCGCTCACTGGATGTTTTTTCTTTTTCGGAACATTCTCTGTAAACCCTAGAGATGGTTGTGCGTGAACATCCCAGTAGATCAGCAGTTTCTGAAATACTCAGACCAGCCCTTCTGGCACCAACAACCATGCCACGTTCAAAGGCACTCAAATCACCTTTCTTCCCCATAATGATGCTCGGTTTGAACTGCAGGAGATTGTCTTGACCATGTCTACATGCCTAAATGCACTGAGTTGCCGCCATGTGATTGGCTGATTAGAAATTAAGTGTTAACGAGCAGTTGGACAGGTGTACCTAATAAAGTGGCCGGTGAGTGTATATTATGTATCCCAAAATGACACAGTGAATAGTAAGGATCCATTCACACAGAATTTTCAACGCTGAAAAAAAAGCCTCCCATTGATTTTTAATGGGTGCCGCTAGCCTTTTTTTTCCAGTAGTGGAAAATTTTGTTAGTGGGAAAAAAAAAAAAGCTAGCAGAACCCATTGAAATCAATGGGAGGCTTTTTTTCAGCACCATTTTCCTCAGTATGAATGGACCCCAAAACCCTTTCCTCAGAACAAATACAGCTGCAGCTTGCCTGAGCAAGTGCTGTTCCATTCAGATGGAAGTACAAGGAATCCCAATTTTTGCAATTAGTGGTCAAACCTCCACAGATCAGATGCTCATCCAAACACAGCATGATACAGATAGCGGACAATACCAGAAAAGGTTCACTATAGGTTTCTATTTACAACTTCAAAAGAAGAATTCCATGGAGACACTTCAAAAACTACAAAATGGCAGTAAATAAAAAAAATATCACTCAATATGTTTAGGACCAATAAAAACCCAAACACCCCTCAGTGCCTAGCATTTTTTCATGTTTTAACACCAGGGGAAAAAAAAATGTGTGTGTAGGTGGCCTAAATGTGAAGTAACTGAAAATAAACAGCAGATTAATCCACATAGCTTACTTAAAATGGGTTGCCCAGGATCTGAAGATATTTGATACTGGTGATTTATCCAAAAAGCATTTACTTGAATGTATGGTCTTCACCACACAATGATCTTATGCATAACTTTCGAAGACACAAAGGATAGCCACTACATGTGGTTTTTTTATTATTATTATTTTCTGTGTTATATATGCCAATACAGCACTGATTTAACCATGAATGCTCTGAATGTAGGATGGGTCTATGCATGAAATATTTAAAAATGGAATTTTTTAGAAGGATAGAAAGCTGAAGATCATAGACTTTCATTAAACAGGTGCACAATTATGAAAATGGGTGAAAATGGGGCTCACATTTTCAACACATGTAAAAGGATAAACAGCACACAACACAATAGCTCAGGTCTGTATGCATAAATTTGAACTTAACAAATCTGCTTCCACTGTACTAAAAGTACTGTATCTAAAAGACTTTTCTAGACTAAAAATATTAATGACCTACCTCAAGTATAGCTCAATCTCAGATTGGTGGCGGTCTGACTACTCCATTGACCAGCAGCTGATAAACAGAGAATGGATCACGAAGCAGACAGCTCCTTTCTCTATTGGCGAGACTAGTTTACTGCAAATCAACCCTCACACACTTGAAAGGAAGCTAGGCCACGAAGACTCTAATCAGCTGCTAAACAGAGAAAACAACTGTCTGCTTCCTGCTCTTTTCTCTGTGTATTAGTTGCTGTGAACAGCTGATCAACGACTATGCTGGGTGTTAGACTTCCACTAAGTAGATATTGACCTATCCTTGGGTTATTTCAACAATGTTTATAGCCCATAGAACCCCTATAAAAAAAAATGCACAAATGGCAATTGCTGATTGGTCTCCCATTTTAATCATACTGTAGATTTTTATATATTAAAGAATATCATCTAGAGCTTTTATAGTAACTATGCACCGGCATGTGGAATTTAAAACAGAATTTACATACAAGACAAATGCAAATTTAGCAAAGTGTGTATATAGTACATGAAATTTCTTGGTGGCTATTGTTTCTCAACGTCCTATGATAACAAAAGATATGACATTTCATTTTTCTTTTTTTTAGCTGCTATATTATGTGAGTAAAATTGATTATTTTGCTTCTTGTACTCTTCTTGTCTGCTTTTCTTTGGCCTATAACAAAGAAAATATATATATTCTTTAACATGTTTGAACAACGTCGTGTGACAATTTCACTCAAGCAATGGGAGAGTGGGGCAAGATAGAAGGGGTGATTATTAGAGCAAAGAGTTGTGAGATTGACCCCAGCAAAGGCAATCCTGAGTACAAAGGGGTGTGTGTGTTTCATCAAAATCAGGCTATGCAGCAACAGATAGGTGTTAACTGACAGTAGGTAATCATTATTTTTTTAATATTATTGTTGTTAGGATTGGGAGTATACAAAAAGAAAACAAACACCATGACATCAACAAAAGGAAATCCTTGCCTTGTCTGTCACTTACTAAGCACATAATGCCGGCCCAGCAGAGCTTTTGCCAACTTCAAACAAAACATCAGTCAAAAGCTTGCTATGCTCTCCTATCTTTCCAAGTTACGCCCCTGGCCTGATTCTTTGAAGATTGTATTCTACTGTACAGCTGCATTTAACAATTCCAAATATCTAATGTAAACTTGCATCTGGCCCAAAAACATGACAAAAAGAGACTTTTGAAAATGTTGGTCTATTATACCTTATAAAAAGTGTTTTGATGTACATACAAGAAGATTATTCTATTGTATACATAATCATAGCTAAGATAATGCTGTGATACAATTACAGTACTTACCTTTTCTACAAGAGGTATTAACTGCTGATGTTCTGCTAATGTTTTTAACAATTCCATGATGAATGGAAGATAGTTGTGCTTCCTTCTGATATTTTCAATCTGGTTTAAAAAAAACAGACTTGATAAAAAAAAAGTGTAACATATAGCATAATAAGTATATATAACAAAGATTAGTAACTTATTAGTAGCACAATTTTCAAAGGAAATAAACTGTACTCTTGAAACAATTATAGACTACTAGCACCACCCACAACTTTGTTTGCGGCACCCGCACTCCCTGCGCGACTCACCGCCTACGCGGCCCCACCCTTCCCTGCTCAGCCGTCCTCCTCGCCCCCACATGCGTGGCAGCACTGAGCCCGTTTCCTTACCATGCCACACCCAAGGCTGCCACTCCCATCCATGCAGCCGGGCCCGTCCAAGACACCCAACAACGTCCCCCTCCAGTGCTACACATACAAACTCCCCCGGGGGGCCCCACTACCAATTCCCTCCAACCACCCCCACCTCTCTTGATACAGACACAAAGCAACAAACAGCTAGTCCAGGTCTTTTCAACCAGCCAAAATGTCTTCACAAATAAACAGTGGGGCAGATTTATTAAGATTGGTGCATGCCATTTACGAGCTGATGTAGAGTTTATTATAACTCGTACCAGTTTTCTGGTAGTTGTTGTAATATATGTTGGGCCGAGGCATTTCTAGCCCATCCCATTCTGCACACATTTGAGCAAGGTTCGGCACGGGCGTTGTGGCACACAAGAAATGGCCTTGCACCATAATACCATCCCTCTATGCTAGAAAACCGACAGAGGGATTGATAAATCTCTTCTAGTATTGTCAATACAATTGCAGTTGCTTAACAGTAGAATAGTATATTCTCTTTAATAAAAGCAGAGCTGCAGTGACCACTTTCTGGAACTGCAGAAAACATGTAGTGAGAAAGTTAACCAAGTTATTCCTGTCCAAAACAATATACACACTAAAACACAATTAAATATAACCTTGTATCTTTTAGTCTTCTGTTGTTCTTCCTCAAGCAGGAGTTGGTATTTAGCGATCTCAGATTGAATTGAGTTTACAAGACTGTTGTGATCAGTTTCCATAGGTTCAACCTGTGAAAGGAAAGGAAGGAAGGGGAGGGTAACACAAAAAACAAAAAAACACAACATTAACAATACAATTAAGAAAATGATTCATTCAGCCTATCATATACTGATCAAACATGCAGTATTAGATGTACATAGTGTACATATACAGAATTAAACTGAATCATGTTGTAAAAATAGGGAAAAGCTAAAAACCTTAGGAAATTACCAAAAAACCCACAGTTAATTTGAAAAAACTTCCAAAAAAACCCATCAACAAAGAACTGAATATTCCAGCATGTAGTAGCTCCAATGAGAGTTCCCACAATGATTAGGTTTTTTTTTTTTTTTACAAAACATATCTACAGTCGAACGCTCCAGGGACACAGCATAGTAACAATTCAAGAATGTACAGGGTAACACTTGGCAGAGACACATTTAGGCTGGTAAATCTAAGGGGGCCTTCACACGGAGTTTACGCTCACTCATTCTGAACGTAAAACTCGTTCAGAGTGAGCGGCGTAAAAAACAGATCCCATTGACTTGAATGGGTGCAGTCATACGCGAGTATCACATTGAAAGCAATTGGTAAAGAAGCCATTGATTTCAATGTGATACGCGCGTATGCCGGCACCCATTCAAGTCAATGGGATCTGTTTTTTACGCCGCTCACTCTGAATGAGTTTTACGGTCAGAATGAGCGAGCATAAACTCCGTGTGAAGGCTCCCTAATACAAAGACCGTATGTTGTAGCTGGAACATTGTCTGGTAAAATGGCTCTATGATTACAATCAAGCTATATTTGTCCCTTGCTTTCATGTTAATCAACTTTCTGGACTGGAAGTGAATACTGAGATTCTGGAGAATCTAACCCTTCGAGAAGTTAAAAATTCTCTATATTCTCATTTTTTTATTTTTTTATTCCCGCCTTCCAAAAGCCATAACTTTTTTGTTAATTCTTCCTTCTTATGACTGCATATTTTTTGCAGGATCAATTGCACTTCACAGTAGCACCATTTAATATTCTGTACAATAAACTGGGAAGCTGAAACGAAAATTCTGAACTTGGTGGGGTGGAAATTCATGAAAAACAAACTTTACACAACTATGCCATTTTCTTACAGGTATAACTCTTATAATGTTCACCATGTGTTAGCTTTATTCTGCAGATTGGACAGACGTGTACAATTTGAAAATATGATAAAAAAAATAAGTTGCCATATTGTGACACCAGTAATTTATAGTTCAGTGTAAAGTGCTATGCAGGGAGTCTTTTTTGTGGGGCAATATTTAGTCTTTAATTGATACCATTTTGTATGATTTGTACAATTTGTATGAAGTTTCCATCACTTCTCATTCAATTTTTTTGGGAGGATGAAGTGGGGGGAAAATGTTGATTCTATTATTTTGTTTTCTTTATCTACTATGGCTTTCATGGAATACTTAATTTTATTATTTGGGTATTTTTGGACTTAAGGATGCCTAATGTATTTTATGTTCATGTTTTTTTTTAATTTGTTTTGTTTATATTTACATATTACCTAGGGGAATCTAGGGGGGGGATATTTGAACTTTTATATATTTTTTTTACATTTTTCTTAATTTTTTTTTTTAAACTTACTTTTTTTTGTACCTTCCGCAAGGGACTTAAACCTGCAATATATAGAGACCGCTTGTACCATAGACTAATATGCTACTGTACTGCAGTTTAGGGTAAAATCCCCATGTACCTACTTAAGTCTATCATAGGCAGGCCTCAATAGTTGTATTACTATGGCCTTCAGAAGGCTGCCGGCTGCCATGGCAATCTACCAAATCCACTAATCTCCATACAGGAGATGTGTTTAGTTGCGGATCATTAAATAGAAAGCAAAAGTAAACAGCCAGGTGCTATGGTTGCTTCTAACTAGCTTCTGAGTGGTTAACTGCCCATGATCAGAGACATCTTTGATCATGACAGTCGCTGGGTCTCTACTATGTGAAAAAAGCAGAGGCACCACATTTAAACCACTTACATCTGCTGTAGTACAGCGCATGCCACAAAGGGGTTAATGCTGTTCAGTTTCATAAGAATTCAACTTCAAGGAGGACCTTTAGCCTGAGCACACACAGTTTTCTGGTCAGGAATCCGCCTAAAAATCAGCCTCCCAATAGAGTTCTATTGGGAGGCTTTTTTTGGAGGTTGATTTTGAGGCAGATTCCTGACCAGAAAACTCAGCCTTCACCAGCTCCAACAAGTCCAGTTCTTTACATCAATTAAGAGGTGCTGTTCCACTCATTCAGGCACAGTTGGAATTTCTCTTGTCCTCATGGTTCCCAAGCAATCAGTGCTGTTAGTGATCGTGTCTAACATGCTATTTAGGCTCAGTACTGTCAGAAGGCTGGTGTCAAGCAGCAGCAGGCAAGGGATGCGATTCTGAGGTCCGACACGGACTTCCTCTGATTGGAGCTTTAAGTCACACACCCCTGCCTGACACTGCACCTCTGACATTACAGAGCTTAAATAACACATCAGGCTCCAAAACTAACTGTGCTTGTTGCTTAAAAATGGTGAGGGCTACAGAGAAAATTCCTAATATACTGCTATCAGTGTAGTGGCACCTATTGACAGATGCTAAGGACTTGAATTGGTGAAGGTGATGAAAGGCCTTTAAATACCTTTCATTTCCTCATCGATGTGCTGTATTTTAACGCTAGAAAGCAGACAGCATGCTGAATACAGTTTCTCATCTACTAGAAGTATACAAAGAAAACCCTCCAATCAAAGAGGCCTGTCTGAGGATAGATTCTCTTTTGGAGGGATTATCTATGTAGACTACTGATTGCTGGTATGCTTGGCTGCTGTAATCCCCAATATATGCTACACAAAAATGCAGGGGGAGGGCAAAAAAAAAAAAAAAAAAAAAAAAAAAGTCATAACAAGGCTTCCATTTAAATAAACCTAATACACAGTTATGTAAAATTTTCCAGAGCAATAGCAGCTCTTGAAAAGCACTGTATGTTTTAATAGGGCATATGGATAGGGGTGCTTGATTTTGTAATATCAAAAGCTGTAAAAGCACAGTCTGTACAGACCTCTGAAAGTTGTTTCTGTAATTCATACATTTTCTTTTCATAAATTTTCTTTCTGTCTGAAACAATGGCCATCAAATTGAATCTTATCTCCCCTTCACAATACCTGTATACAAAGAGAAAAAAATTCCATTGTCAATAACAAGTAGATTCTTACAGCCACAAGTTACGAAATAAAGCGCCAGCATTCAGCAACGAATTGTCAAAATTTACAGTGAAATCAGACTTCATGTTTCATTTTCTAATTTTGGCTCACAAGCCAGAGATATTACACCCCATATATTGCTCAGTGGGATGAATCAGCCACAAGTACTACTTTTGGACATGGCATGTTGAGGTGATAAGATCCTGTCACAGTATTTCAATGGTATTAAGGTTTAGACTATTCCAATAACTTCACTCAGTTATTCTTCAGCCACTTGGACGCTGGTGTTCCTGGAATAATTGTCCTATTACATGGCCCAATTTTTTCCAAAACATAAAAATGGCTTTTGGAGACTATGATGAGAATAGGTCATCCCATACAGCGGTGCTCCAGTGAACACTACTTCCAAGTCACAGGCCATGAAATATCACAATCACTGGTCACACGTTGCGATTTCCAAATCCGGCGTGGTTTTGGAAATCGAAGCATGTCAATTATATTTATGGAAACGAGGGGGGTTTCTCCATAGACATGATTGTAATAGAAAGTCCGCAAAGGAAAACTCCACGAACTGTCTATAGAGCTGGGGGAAGAAGACAGGGTGCCCCAGGGTCACCCCTTCGGTGGAATCTCACATGTGGTAGTGGGGGAGTCACCAAAATATCTAGCCGTCGATGCAGCAAGCAGAGGATGGGAACCGGACAGATGCTCTATTACAGAGAGCTGTGCCCGCAGGGGGTGTGACTAGTGTGGCATATACGCTGAATACCCCCCTTCCCCTTGCACCTGAAAGAAAAAGAAAAACGATGTAAGACAGAAAGACCCAAGTGAAAGCATGGCTGCCTCCTACGACTAGGTAGCACTAGGTTTAAAACTGGCTTAGTACACTGTCTGTGAGAGGGTATAGACTGAGTAGGTAGAGTTGACCACCTTCGTTATCATAGTGTCCGCCTCATAGCGGCCAGGTCTATACCCATGGTGCCGTGTCCCCCAGTGAAATATGTGAGAAACCAAAAAAAAAAATGCTGTGGTGGGAAGGAGTTAAGCAACTTTGTATATAGTCCAATAAAAAAGTTCCCACCATTTTATTGGTGTAGAGCAGGGGGTCGGCAACCCCTGGCACGCATGCCACATCTCGCTGGCACAACAAGACCTGCAGGAGTTGTGAGGCAGCGTCCCTTCACTGCTCTCAGGACGCTCCCCCTTCTCTGGCTGAGAAGAGAGGACAGCCCAGGAGGCGGAGCTAACACTATACAGCGAGGACCCTGCCGTCTGTATCCTGCACACAGGAGAAGGAGAGGGGAGCTGCAAGGTAGATGCTGTATTGCTCTGTCTATTAATATCAGGCATTTGGGGTTATTAATTTAGTTTTAGTGACTCCATGGGCCTCACATTAATAGCAATTAACCCCATTGTGCTTCATATAAGGGTTACTAATATGTGGGATATATGGAGGGACTAATAATGAAGTTACTTAATCGTTACTTCCATGTCTCTCACATATCAGTAACCCTTATGTGAGGCACACAAGGGTTAATGTGAGGGACATGATGGGGTTAACTGCTATCACTATGAGGCACATGGAGTTACTAAATTGTAATGCACTTGGCCATACATTTTATCCAAAATTAGGGATAATATTGTGGACTATTATATTTAATGGTCTCGTACACACGGCCGTTGTTTTTACGGCTGTGTGTCTGGGCCAAAATTGAAGAGCTGCAAATTATGGAGCGCTGTCAATTTTTTTTTTTTTTTTTTTTTTTTTTTACTGTAATTTTTATTGAAAGGATTTTTATAAAATACAATATAACAAAAGAGTTGAAAACCTATAAAACATGAACGTGAAGCAATGCAAATACCATCAAGTAGACTGGGAATGTATACACATCACAAAAACCTGAGAGTGGAAATGAGGGGGTGGGGGAGGAAGGGAAGGAGTCAGACACCATTCAAAATACAGTATGCGATCCAAGATGACCATATAGTCTGCAACGCCTCAACAGTATGGTAAAGTGTGGCCGTCAAGTTCTCCATGCTACGGACATCCTTAACTCGGGCTACAAGATCAGAGCCAGAGGGAGGAGAGGCACTCTTCCATCGGAGAGCAATGAGCGTTTTGGCTGCGGTACAGAGATCTAGAAACAATTTAGAGGTATGTTTACCCAGATGAGCAGGGGGGAGATTGAGGAGATAGATGAGTCGGTCTAAAGGGACACCTTGGATAAATAGAGCGTCTGTAAGGGACTTGACCTACAGCAAAAAAGGGCGGATGCCTGGACAGTCCCAAAAAATATGATACAGAGTACCCACTCCTGCCCGGCAACGCCAACACAGGGAAGACATGTTAGGGTTAAAGGAGTGGAGCAAGGCTGGGGTATGGTACCAGTGCATAATTGTACTGGGTCTCCCGGAACGTAACACAGGTGGATGATTTAGCTGCACGGGACCAGATAATTTGCCATTGGTTGGGGAGATCTGCCTTTTCAAGGCCCCAGACCACTTTTCCATATATTTATGCAATATGAGGCCCTGCCGTCCAGAGGAGGAGAGGATACCATAAATACCAGAGATAAGGCCAGCAGGAGAGGTGCCCGCACGACAGTTTTTCAAAGGCAGTCGGTGCGGACACCTTACTGGGTAAAAACAAAATGGACAACCTGCTAGTAATGCAACCATTCAGTGGCGGGTAGATGTAGTTCTGAAACAGAATACTCAAAGGGCCTGAGCTCCAACATCAGCGGTTCTATTAAGTCAGCGACACGGAAAAGGCCTAGCCTACTCCATGGTCGAACCAAAGCTGACGCAAATCCATCCGATAGGAGGGGGTTGTACAAAAAGGAAATCATGGATGAACACTGGGAGGCCAGGGGAAAGATTTTAGAGCAGGTAATCCAAATTGCCCTTGTGAAGCATATAGGACCCAAAAGGGGAATGGATGGAAGGGGAGAGGAACGGGACCACAGAGAAACTCTGGTTAGCTCAGATACATCCCAATGCGTTTCTATCTCAACCCATTTTGTATAGGCCTGCGGGGCTGTCGAAAATGGCAGGCAGCGCAATGCAATTCATTTTTAATGTATTAGAGAAAAGCACATCCGTGCTGTTTTTGTACGGGAGGCCTAAGGTGAGCCGCACACAACCGTGTTTCACATGAGAAATCCGGTCTGTATGTCAGCCTGATTTACTGGCTTGAATGTACTGGACTCCTAGCAGTATAGTCATCTATGATACTAGGAGTCCCTGCCTCCCAGTGACATTCTGCCCGTATCAATTACAGTATGGGACAGTATGTCACTGGGCGTGTGCTGCTCCCCTATGGGGAGCGTTTTCTTGCAGATTTTGCTGCAAGTTTTTGAGCCAAAGCCAAGAATGGCTACAAAAGAAAATGGGAAATATTTAGGATCACCTTTAGCTCAAAAACCCCCCAAAATAAACAAAAACAAAGCAAAAGCTACAACAAAAAAAGCTGCATTTCTGCAGTATGGGGCTGAGGCCCCACATTGTGGAAACGCAGCTTATTTTGTTGCAGATTTTGCTGTGGTTTGTTTGAGAAAAAGCCAAGAATGGCTACACAGGGAATGGGAAATATACAAGAAGTTCTTATACTTCTCCCTTCTACTCAATCCACTCCTGGTTTTGGCTCAAAAACACGCAACAAAATCTACAGCAAAAGAAGCTGTGTTTCTGCAATGTGGGGCCTCAGCCTTAGGGTGTTTCTTTTCAGGGGGTGACACACTGTGTACCCAGATGCAACTATAGCCAAATCTAGTCCCCAGGCAACAGTGCAGGTCACTTTGGTGTAAGTGTAACACCCATTAATTCCTGTTACCGTACCTCAAGGAATTAAATGTGGCTGAAATTAATATGCGTTTCACTTACAGAAAAGTGAAGGTACTGACGTCCAGGGACTAGATGCAGCATCCAGGTACGTAGGGTTTGACCCCCTACAGGGGTTACCTCACTCTACTACCCTGTTTCCCCGAAAATAAGACATCCCCCAAAAGTAAGGCATGGGGGGGAGGTTTTGTTAAATTGCCTAATATAAGGCACCCCCCGAAAATAAGACATCCCCAAAAACACTGCAGCCAGCAGAACACTGTGCAAGATGTTCCGTGTGCACAGGTATGCCGGCTGCTGCCTCTGCTGTGATACCACTGTTCCTGCTGCTGTAAGATGAGCTGGGAAAGCATCGTATGCTGCGGGGAGTCCACTCTCCCAGCTCATCCCACAGCAGCCGGAACAGTGATATCACAGCAGAGGAGGCCGCCAGCTTTCCTGTGCACACGGAGCACAGCGTTCAGCCGGCTGCAATGCCCACTAAGTGAGGCTCTCCGGCACAACCGCCGGAAGCCTCGCTAATCTCTGCTAAGCCCCGCCAACCACTTTCACCACCGTGACCAACAGCAGCACCAGCGCTGCTATGAAGATGGGGAAGGTAACTAGCATACCTCCCCCCCACCACCACCTCTTGCACCACCTACAACCGGCAGTCATGCCGGCACTCCATTAAGGAAGCGCCAGCATGACTGCCGATTGTCCCCCGCTCCAGCCGCTCCATAAGACATTCCCCGAAAATAAGACAGGTCATATATTTCGGAAGAGAATTTAATATAAGACACTGTCTTATTTTCGGGGAAACAGGGTACCAGTCACATACATTATCACTAATTGCGGATTACATATGTAGATATATTGCTTCTAATGGAAAAGTACAGGTGTATCCAGGCAAATAGCGGTAAACATATGTGGCTGGGAGAACAGTATGACAGCATCTCTATGTTACGGTTTGTGCTATATGACTTTAATGTAGGGGTCCTCAGCTTTATAATTATTGCGCGGCACTCCGAGGACCTCATCTTTGATTTTTTTTTAATTTAAATTGGCACACCCACCAAAAAAAGGTTGCCTACCCCTGGTGTAGAGTGCTTACCTCTTACCTAAGATAATTGCCCTAAACATTTTGATATAGCACTGGGCTTGGTCTGTTCTTTCTTACTGTTACAGACAACAGCAGGGACAGGAGGTTGTACACTGTAGATCAGAGTGTAGAAGGGGGAGGAAACATTAAAAAAAAAAAAAAAAAAATTGCGAGGTCTATACGACCTAAATTTAAAATCTCAAAATTGAAAATCTTCCTTTATTTCAGAAAAAAAAAAATTTACATAAAAAAACAAAAAAAACAAAACACACAACATATCTTCAACTAAGTAATGGGAAAGAGGACAATGCTGTAGGGAAAGGATACGCATTTCCTTTTTTCTTATGGTTTTTATAAATATGTAAAAATAATACAAAAACACTTGATATACACTCTGACCGGGACTGGGGCACTGTTGTAGGGCTGCCTGTTTGGGGATTGCCCAGTGTTCTAAGGGCTAGTTCACACGTGAGTATAAGGGGAGGTTTTTGACAGCGGATTTCGCGTCCAAAACCTCCCCTTATAATGGTGGTCTATGGAGACCGCCGGGCTTCTTTTCTCCGCTAGCGGCGGGCTGCTGCTAGCGGAGAAAAGAAGCGACATGCTCTTTCTTCAGGCGGAAGCCGTGCGGGCTGCGCCGCACGGCTTCCGCCCGGCTGCAGCACCCTCCATGTTGGCTCATTCATTTGAGCCGACAGCGGAGGTGAAAGCCGCGACCGCGATGGTCGCGGCGGGCGGGTTTTGACAAGAGAGAGACGCGGATCGCTGCGTCTCTCTCTGTGTCAAAACCTGCACGGGCAGTTCACGTGTGAACTAGCCCTAAATCTCCATGTTCCTCCAATATTTCATAACATTTAAAAAATGAATAGTATGAAGAAAATATATCTAGCTTTGTAATTTATCCAATTAAGGAAATAGATCTCCTTCTTCACCTATTAGTCACACACAAATCTAAACAGCTTCCCCCAGCCTACTTTCTAAATTACATACTTTAGCAAATTCATGTGACCACCCCAGGCACAGTTTCTGATTATTCGATGACGTTCCATTTCCCCAATTCCCAGAAATGGAATGTCATCAATACTTCCCCCTCCATCCACCCCTTCCTTGACACTGCAATAGGATTAGCCATCCCTTCAAAAGGAAATCTGGACAGGAAGACATGTAAGCATGATGGGTAGTGGGCGGGATAGCTAGGGAGACAAGGAGGTGGTGTGAGAGGGAACCTACAAAAACTACCGTGATGCAGGAAGCTACACCAAGTAAACAAATGCAGAGAATGACAGAAATCGCTCAAAACACTGCTAAAGGTATTTGGGTTCACTTATTAATAGCACGAAGACTTTATAAAAAAAAAAAAAAAAAGTGGTGGTTTAAAGTAGGACAGGAAACAATCTTTATTAAGATATAGTAGTTTCTTATATTTACCTGTACTATTCATTTTAGAAAAGTTGTTTTATAATTGGAGGTAGGCTTTAAATTTTAACAGATTTAACAAACATGCATATAACAGTTTAGGAGCTAAATACTCCTGCAAAGTAGTATGATCGTTTTTGGAAAACTGTATTAAAGGGGTTGTCCCATCACAAGGATCCTATCTATCCAGCTTGTTAATGTGAATGCAAGACTTTTCCTAAATACATTGCTTCAGCAAAACTGCTTTGTTTGTCCACTATCTTACTTTATTTATTTATTTTTACACATCCCTTGACTTATCTGGTCATAAGTCAAGTGATGTATCTGCTGCTCTCAGGGGGGGAGGGAGGAGGGGCTAAGTGCACGGGAGCGAGCCTGGAAGGGGGGGGGGCATCCGCTGTAATAAAGAGAGGCAGATGCCGGGTCTATATTCACATTGTGAAGGCTAGACTGGTCTATGAGCGTGCACGCAGGGCCAGCGGCATCTCGCCGCTGGCTTTGCATATGTAACCCCCCCCCACACACACACACACACTAATGACGCAACAAAGCCGGAAGAAAGAAGAATTTACAGCAACGAAGACTGGTGAGTATGCGAGGTGGGAATACCCCTTTAAAACATACAAATTTATATCTGAACAGGGCAGAAAGACCAATGTAAGACTGATTAAAATATACAGTAAAGCTAAGCAATTGAAGAAGCGTCAATATATGTTGTGACAGGAGTGATTTAGAGAAAAATAAAAAATAAAAAAAATTAGACGATAATTACTTTTGCATCCGTTTTTCAATCACCGGTTTAGCAACACTGACCCAATCTTCCGGATTACAGGGACCTGCAAAAATAAAATAAAAAATTTTATGCATAGAATTTTTTTCCTAGACAAAATAAACTTATTAAAATACCAAATTTCAGAATCTGAATGTATGGATTACATCCACTGGGGACCTAAGTGATGTAGAGTTGAACCACTAAAACAGCTTTTATCCGCAGACTCCATAGACTGTAATGGGATCTGCTGTTTTTATACTGAAACCGTTGCCAAGAAAAGTCCTCTATGCAAAACTGCTCTCTGCCAATTTTCAGCTTTTTCTGAATTTTCAAATCTTATCAGATACTTTCATAAATCAGGGATTGTCTAGTCTGATTTAGGCTAGGTTCACATTTCCGTTATTCAACCCCTTAACAACACAAAGTACTATTACAGATCTGAAGCCAGTGACTTTGCACAACACACTGTTATGGTATGGTGTGCGGTTAACCAATCACTGTGTCTAGTGGAATTGCTGCTGTCTATAATGATAGACAATCCAGAGACCATATGTCTTGAGGAAAATGGTGCCTCCTATCGCAGCTTTGGATCATTGGATCTGTGCCGGCAGGAAAGCTGGCATATGACAAGGATTACTGCTATACTTTGAACTAATAACTTTTGAGAATCAAGGTGGTGTACAATAGAACCACCCCTGCCAATTGTTGCAATTGGTCAGTCTGTACAAACTGACCAATTCCAGCTACAGCAGGCAGTTTAGATTAACAGTAAATGCCATGCTTGCGCCACCCCTCCTGGGAATGGCAAGTAGAATAGCTACTGTGCTCTTAATGTGAGCCTACCGGCAATAAACAAGCCTGCTATAATGCCTACAGGCATTACCATCTATCCTTCCTTCCACCATGGTAACTGTACCCCTATAACTAGTTCCACACAGATATGTAGTACACAACTGTGTAGAATGGCCACTTTGCTGGAAACCACTTAGCCACAGTTGTAAAGTGTCTTAAGTTTAACATAAGGGTGAACAAAAATAAGAGGGGTTTAAAAGATTGGAGAGAAAAAAAACAAAACACCCTCCTCAAAAAGGGCGTGGCGCCAATAAGCCAGAAGGGAAGGGGGAGGAGAGAAATGAAAAAAAAAAAAAAAAAAAATCAAATCAAAAAGTACAGATCTGACTGCTAGTGTGAACCTAAAGTCAGTCAGATATCACCACAAGTCAGTCCGGTATCAGACCTAATGTAAGCTTCTTCGCCAGTAACACATATACAATGCATACTTCTCAGTGAGATGTAAGGTCAGACAGGCCAGTAACAGCCAGCAGACACAATCACTGGAATATTCACTGTATGTGCTTGAGAGTTGACTTCTGACTCCAAAATGAGAGTGTCAGAAGTCAGGAGTCAAAAATTGAGAACTACCATTAATCTAATGTTTGACTCTGATTTGTGAGTATGTCCTAATATGGACACTGTACAGTTGTCTGTATAATAACCATCCTTTCCCTGGGACATCAAATTCAGTTTCCTAAGTAGAAAACATTTTAATATTGCCTCCAGCAAATAAATGTGATATGATATTTGTGGCATATCCAACTTAGTCCCAAAATTGCACCTCACATTATTATAATATTTACATACCGTATTTTACGGACTATAAGGCGCACTGGACTATAAGCCGCATTGCCCATGAGCGCCTTATAGTCCGTCTCGGTTCATATATAAGGCGCACCGGACTATAAGCCGCAGTCCGGTGCGCATTATATGTTATTGAAAGCGGCGGCAGGCGCTTCTATTGGAAGCGCTCGGCAGGCGAGGAGGGGCTCTATCAGCAAAATCATGCTGATAGAGCCCAACCGTAAAAGTTAGATTAAACTACCCCCCCCCCCCCCCCCGTTTTAAAATAAAAGTCTGAAACAGAATGTGAAACTTACCGAGCGGTGCAGGGTGGGCGGGCATTCAGGCCTCCTCTTCCTCCGATGTTCCGTCCTCCTCCTCCGCCGCTCGCTAACTGATAATGGCCTGGGCGCATGCGCAGTAGCCGTAGTAGAAGCATTATGATATTGCGCATGCGCCCAGGCCATTATCAGCAAGCGCCGGAGAAGGACGGAACATCAGAGGAAGAGGAGGCCTGAATGCCCGCCCGCCCTGCACCGCTCGGTAAGTTTCACGTTCTGTTTCAGGCCGGCGTGACAGCAGGGCTGCCGGACACTTCCCATTCATTTCTATGGGAGCTGGCATGCGAGCGCTCCCCATAGAAATGAATGGACTGCTTTTTTCCATTCATTTCTATAGGGAGCGCTCGCATGCCGGCTCCCATAGAAATGAATGGAAAGTGTCTGTCCATTCATTTCTATGGGGAGCGCTCGCATGCTGGCTCCCATAGAAATGAATGGGAAGTGTGTGTGCATTCATTTCTATGGGGAGCGCTCGCATGCCGGCTCCCATAGAAATGAATAGGAAGTGTCCGGCAGCCCTGCTGTAACTCCGGCGTGTACGGCTGTGATACACGCCGGCGTTCCGTAGTGTGAATGCACCCTTACGGTGCCTTTTATGTATGTATGGAAGCGGCACGCAGACTTTGCCGCCGCTTCCATCCATATATAAGGCGCACCGGACTATAAGCCGCACTTACGATTTCTGAGGAAATCGTAGGTTTTTATGTGCGCCTTATAGTCCAGAAAATACGGTAAATAAGTACTAAACAATAGAGGAGTCATCTCCAAGCTCCTGTGATTATCCAATTTCCTGCAATTTACCATTCCTGCACATACTAACTGAAATACGGTACTCTCTCACTTGTAAGGTTTCATTTTGAGAAGTTTATTCTGTATCTTTACCATGTTCTTTTGTGAACAAAAAATACATAAATATAAAAGTATAAAGTGTATACCAGATTTAAATGCAAGATCACACAGTAATGCTACTAGTTTGCCTCTAAATAGAAACAATACAACTTTATCCCTGCAAACATATACATGGAAACAATTTATTCTTGCTGGTCAATATAAATGATAGTAGTTATTTAAAAAGTAAATAAAAACATTTGAAACAGTTCATTCATACCAAGGTCAATAGGCCCATCCCTTAAACCGTCCAACTCATATAATCTTCCATTTACAGGGACATAGCTGACAAAGTGAAAGGCATCATCATCTTTTGTTGAAGATTTTGCATCAAATTCAAACATTTGTTGCCTATAATGAAAAAAAGTAAAATAAATAAAAAATAAGGAGACATAATTCTAAGAAAGATGCTTCAGAATTATTTAATTGGAAATGAAGGTATTTTCTAAAACAGGTTTGTTAGGCAAACCAACATTCCCCAACATGCTCTGTAATTTTATGGTGTCCGATAACCCCTTAATGACAAGGTAGTTTGAGCCTTAAGGGGGTATTCCCATGTACATAATCATATCTATATTTGTAGATAATTAAAAGTTAAATATTTTTACAAATATAAGTAATTAAAAATTCTGCAAAGTTTTAAAGATTTTCTCTAACTTTCTTAGTGCTGACAGCCTGTTGTCTTGATCGGTTGCCATGGATACGACCACGAATGCTGAAACTTTCTATGGTCTGGGACTTGTCAGGAATGTAGCTATGATTTTCTTATTGTAGCTGGATCATCAGGCAGGGACACTACATGTATGAGAAGATATCCTGGCCACAATAAGAAATCATGGCTGATTTTCTGATCTTACGGCTCGTTCACATCAGCGTTGTGAACTCCGTACTTGAGGTTTCCGTTTCCTGCCTAAAACAGAGGCAGGAGACGGAAACCTGCAGGAGTCTCTCTCACCCATTCATTTGAATGAGTGAGAGAGATGTCCGGCCGTGAGCGGCAGTGAGCGTTTTATGCTCTCCGCCGCGAAACCGGGTTTTATAATCCGGACACAGAGTCGGACATGCAGTACTCTGTGTCCGGATAAAAAAAATCCGGTTTCGCGGTGGAGAGCCTAAAACGCTCACCGCCGCTCACGGCCAGACCCGGTCTGTGGTTTCCGTCTTCTGGCATGCAGAAGACGGAAACCACAGAACGGACAGGAGAACGCTAGTGTGAACCTAGCATTAAAAAGTTCCTGCATTCATGGTCGCAACCAATCAAGACAATAGACTGTGACCACAAGATATTTAGAGAAAATCTTTAAAACTCTGCAACATATTGAATTACTTATATTTGCAAAAAAAAATGTTTAACTTTTAATTATCTACAAATCAAAAAATAATTATGTACATGGGAATACCCCTTTAAGGCACTGACCCTATTTTTCAAATATTTTAATATTAATATTTTATTTTATGAGAGGATAGCATCTTAATGCATTTACCTCTCCAGGTGATTCAAAGACTGTTCTTTCATGACACATTGTACTTTAATACTGGTGGTAAATTTTGGTCATTATTATTCTGGTAAAAACAGTCAAATCACACAAAGTTCTTCATAATTCACATTAACCATATGTCTACTTTATATTGGCATTGTTTCTTCAATGTCCTTTTACTTTCCTAGGAAGTTAGAAGGCTTATAAATTTAGTAGCAAATTGTCAGATTTTCAAGAAAATTGTAAGATTTTGCTTTCTAGGGACCCATTTAGTTGTGAAGTGACTTTGAAGGACCTATATAAAATAGAAAACTCCCACAAATTACCCATTGTAGAAACTATAGGCTTCAAGTTATTCAAAACATTATACTGTATAAGAACTTTGTTAGCCCTTTAGATGTTCCACAGGAATTAATGCAAAATGGAGAAATATCCCAATGTCACTTTTTATGCATATTTTCTATTTCAAAATAGATTTTTCCTGTAACAAAAACGGTTAATAGAAAAACATACCATAATATTTATTACTCCGATTCTGCAGTTTGTACAAATATCCCATATGTGGCCCTTCTGTGCAATTTGACTCACAGTCCTCAGAAATCAAAGAGCACCTTTAGGGTATGTTCACACGGAGGAAATGTCACGGAAACCTTTTCCGCCTTGAGAACATTCCACACAGCTAGCCACGACGGGATACTGATGCAGCATCGGTATTCCATTGCGGCATCCTGCTCCCGATTAGCCCCAAAAGAATGGGCCTAAACAGGAGCGGTCTCGAGCCGCAAACACTGCAGCTGAATAAGCTGCGGAATCCGCGGCAAGATAGGGCATCTCACTTTTTTCCGCTACTAGCTAGCGGTAAAAAAAAAAGCGAGCAGCTCCCACTGAAGTCAATGGGAGTCATTTCTGCAGGCGGATTTTGAGGCGGATTCCGAGTCAAAATCCGCCTGCAAAAAACTCAGTGTGATCTAGCCCTTAGGGATTTTGGTGCAGCAATTTCATTAGGATAGTTCTTAGACACCATGTTGCATTTGGAGAGCCCTAGGAGGTAGCACAACAGTGGGAAACCCCCAAAAGTGACCCCATTTTGGAAGCTAGACCCCTTATATTTGTCTAGGGATATAGTGACACTACAGGCTTTTCTAAACGGAACATCACAGCAGATGGTGCAGAATGAATTGCAATTTTTGAATCATATACAGTGAAGGAAATTTGATCCCTTGCTGACAAAGATATGAACAGTCCATAATTTTAAGGGTAGGTTAATGTAACAGGGAGAGATAGAATGTCAAAAATAAAATCCAGAAAATTACATTGTATAAATTTATTTTCATTTTGCAAAATGTTTATTTTTTTTTTGTACTCACCGCAAAATCCATTTCTCGTATTCACTGGAGGACACAGCACTATTGGTATAGGCCCGGCAACTAGGAAGATGACCGTAGGAAAACTAAAAGCTATCTGCTCCGCCCACACAGTGTATACCCCCCTCACAGACAGTGCACTAAGCCAGCTTTGTAACGCGGTAGTAGAGGGGCCAAAAAAAAAAAAAAACAAAAAAAAAAAACAAAAAAAAAAACAAACAAACAAACCAACCAACCCATTTTCTTGCTTATTTCATTAGGAGAAACAGCACCATGGATTGTCCTAAAGCAGTCCTAGAGGGAAGGGAAAACAGACAGACAGTCATGTGTACAACCTAGTGCACAGCCGCTTGCAGAACCCTACGACCCAAGCTGACATCACCCGAAGCCACAGAATGGTTCTGGCAAAACTTTGTGAAGGTGTGAATGGAAGCCCAGGTGGTCTTGCAGACCTGGGCAGCAGAACCATGGTGCTGAACACCGTCCAGGTGGCACAGATGGCCCTAGTGGAGTAAGCCGTCACACGGAAGGGCAGATCCTAACCCCTAAGCTGATAGGCCTCCTTGATGGCAGACCGAATCCATCTAGAGATGGAGGCCTTGGTGGGCCCTTTGGGAGCACAGAGCGTTAGTGACACTAAGGGTCAGCGAGAGAAGTACACCCAAACTGCCTGGACAATATCCAGGCAGTGAAGAGAACACCCACGGGGATACTTGGGATCAGAACAAAAAGACGGCAAGACTATGTTTCTCATTAATGTGAAAGGAAGATACCACCTTAGGCAGAAAAGACGGGGTAGCATGAAGGTACGTTGTCCTTTTGGAGAACCAAAAAGTAAACTGCTGAGACAGAGCAGCGAGCTCGGAGACCCTGCTGATAGAAGTAGTGGCCACTAAGATGACGACCTTCCAGGAGAGAAAGCTCAGAGAAATCTCCCTCAACGGGTGGTGGGGGCTGAAGCACGTCAAGAACGAGGTTAAGATCCCACAGATACATAGGCAGCTGATAAAGAGGGAAGAAATGTCTTCACCGGAGGACGAAAAACCAGAGTCTACTGGAACAGTATAGAAAGGGGAGAAACCTGACCCTTAAGAGAAGAAAGACCAAGACTTTGATCCAAACCAGACTGATAGAAAGCAAGGACCCTGAGAAGAGAGAAGGCAAGCTGATGAAAGTTGCCATCCTTCACACCAGTGGACATAAGCCTTCCATGTGTGATAGTAGATCTTGGCTGATTGATGTTTCCTTGATTTGAGCATAGTCTGGATGACATGCTCAGAAGAACCACGACGCCTTAGAACCCCGGCTTCAACAACCATGCTATTAAATGCAGCTGATGTGTGGTGTGGTGGAATAGCGTCTCTTGAGAAAGAAGATCCACCCGCAGAGGAAGAGGCCAATGAGCGTCCGTCAGTAGGAACAGAAGGTCATCGTACCAGGCCCGGTAAGGCCAATCAGAAGCCACCAAGATGGATGAAACCCACTCTGTTGGTCTTGAGCTTCTTGAGGACCCACAGGAGAAGAGGAAGAGAAGGGAACAGGTACAGAAGGCGAAAGTCCGAACAGGGAATCATGAGAGGGTCGACTGTGAGCACTTGTGGGTCCTGGGACCTGCCGATGTAGAGGAGAATCTTGTGGTTGAAGAGGGAGCCAAAGAGGTTGAGATCAGGAGAGCCCCACCGGGAGAACAGCTAGAGGAAGATTTCCTGATGAATGGACCACTCGCCCAGATCGAGATTTTCTCAGCTTAGGTAATCCACTGCCCAGCCATCTACGCCTGGAATGTGGACTGCTGAAAGAGAAGGGACGTGAAGCTCTGCCCACCTGAGGGAGTGAGAGGCCTCCAGAAAGGCCGCCCAGCTCCTGGTTTCGATCTGGTGGTTCAGGTAGATGATGGCAGTGGAGTTGTCGGACTGGATGCCCCTCAAAGAGGGAGGTCCAGTGAACCAGAGCCAGAAAAATGGCCCTCAATTTTAGCAGGTTGGTCTGGAGAGAGGATTCCACCACGGACGACAGGCCCTGGACATTCAAGACCCTGAAAAGTGACCCCCCCTCCCTAGCCAGAAAGGCTGGCATCTATGGTGATATGGATTGGTAGAAAAGACTTCACAGGGAAATTCCCAGAGAGGAGAGCACCAGAGAAGCTCCTGACGGATCCGAAGAAGCAGGCAATCTAAGCTGGACGGGAGCCTGTCCCAGAATCGCAAGCTTAAGAGGCCGTGAGTGGAACTGGGCAGAAGGAATGACCTCGAAGGAGGAGACCACTGTGCCCAAGACACACATGCAGAACTGGAGAGCACAGAGAGCTCCTCCGAAGACGACACACCGGATTAAAGGGCCAGGAATCATGTCCAAAAACTCCATATGCCGAGACGGCACAAAACAGGACTGAACATTCTGAACCGGGCACAGGGACAATGACTACCAGCTGCTGAAGGCTGGAGACTGCCTGGAGAAAAGCAGCCACTCGAACGGGGGAAGAAGGTAAAGTGGATGGGGGAATAAATAAAATCTTCGGTATGGGAGGGAGGAAAATTCTAAGGAGTAGCCAGTCGACATCACTTCTTCCTGGAAGTAGAGAAGATGACCCCCCCCCCCAACCTAGGGGCCCCGAGAGGGAGAAAACCTTCATGCTAAGGAGGACTTGGCAGCACAAGGCCTGGAAGGCTTAGAGCGGGACTGCCAGGCTGGATTGGGCTTGAAAGAGGGCTTCCTGGAGTGGGAGACCCGGGGGGACTGGTCTCCAGAGCGGGAGGTAGAGCCTTGAAAGGAGCGAAAACGCTGGGAATGGCCAGAAAAGGATGTCTGCTGCTTGGAGAGTCTTTGGGGAAGAAGGGAGCTCTTACCCCCAGTGGCGTCAGAAATAGGCTTCTCTAAGCCAGCCCTGTTCGTACTGGGAAAAGGGAAGAGCAACAAATGCCTTCTTGGAGGCAGACTCAGCATTCCAGGAACAAGTCCACACCGTGTGAAAGATAGCCCCACGTTGGCAGCAGCCTTGGCAGAACAGCAAGCCGCTTCAAGAGAGGCTTTGCACAGATACTTGGAAGCATTAAGACTCTGATCCACAAGCAGCTGGTTGTCCTGGAAGGATGATTCATCAGAAAGGCATGCTTGGAGCTGTTTGGCTTAGGAGATACAAGCCTAGCTGACCCAAGAGGTAGCAAAGGAGGGGCGCAGAGAAGAGCCAGCCACAGAGAAAGCCACCTTGACGAGAGAGTCCATCCTCTTGTCTGAGGGATCTCAGAGAGGCAGAGATCTCCAGGGGCAAAACGGTAGCCCTGGAGAGCCTAGCTATCTCAGGGTCAATTGCAGGAGGCTCAATCCACCTAAAAACACACTGCTCAGGGAAAGGAAAAATAACATCTGACCTCCTAGTAGAAGAACGTGGACTGTCTGTGTGAAGCCATTTGTTCCTTCAGGATGCGGTCAAACGCCCCATGAATGGGGCGGACGGCGAATGCGGCAGAAGGAGATGTCCTCTTGAGAAGCAACATCAGGGTCCTCCAATATTTGAAGAGTGTCACGGACTGCACGGATGAGCTACCACATAGCAGCTGATACAGATGAGCCTGGCTGATGCTCTGAGCCAGACTAAAGCGTCTCCAGAAGACAGAGTTGCACCTGTCGGACAGGAGCCGTGAGCTGAGGCAGGCCCTATCTGGGAATTGCCCAGGAGAAGGGGGAGGAAGACCGCGACCTGTAAGAAGACTTGCTAGACGGCTCCTGGATCTGGAATGGCGCCCGAGTGTTTCCCTAGCAGACTGAGCAGCGATCTGGGAAGGCAGCCGCTCTAAGGTCTACTTTTTCGGGTTCAGGATGTGTTGGCGTGGTTGGTTCAGTGCTCTTTTTCCTGTTGGTGTCTTTTCCTACTGCTGTGGTACAAACTGACTAGCACAGTGTCTATGGGAGAGGATATAGCCCAGTGGCCAGAGTCGACAGCTTTTCATTCTTCTATTGTCAGCCTCCAAGTGGCCAGGTTTATATGTCATGCTGCTGTGCAGTGAATACATCGAGAAAAATATTTTGAGTACAAAAAAAAAAAAATATTTCCATTTTTCACCCACTCACATTCATTAATAAATATCATCTACCATATCTCTGCTTTATATTAGCATGATCTTTTAATCGTTCATCAACTTATTTTGGACGAACATTTACAAGTCTAATGTTAACATTGAGTTTCCAAATTTACAATAACCTTTCCCAAACCCATTTGTTAGGGACCACTTCAGTTCTGAAGGGGATTTTGAAGGGCTACATAGATTTAATATTAGAGACCTTCCCCATTTAAAAATCACCCCATTTTCAAAACTGCACACTTCAAATTATTTAAAACATTTGGGCACTTTGTTAACACTTAAAAAAGGACTTGTCATGTCCTCGGACACCTGCATTTTTATATACCCCTAGAAAGCCATCTATATGCTATCAGCTTTCCCATTATGTGCCCCTGGTAAAGAGCTATCGGTGCCATTATCGTAGCTCTTCAGTGTCAGAAGGGCGTTTCTGCCAGACTGTGGGGAATGCCCCTCCTGACAGTAGTCCATAGCACTGTACTGTCAGAGGGGGCCTTCCTTACCGCCCAGCGATGACACACAGGTGAGGAACAACCCCCCAGTACTAGTCTATAGCCAGGCAACAACCAATCTATTCTGGCAAACAGGATGAAAAATTGGACAGAATTGTGCTAGTTGACACTAAACAGAAAATGATTAACAAGATCCTGGCTGCTTGAAGGGAAGTTCAGAAGTAAATTTCAGCTGATGCTAATGCAGTAGATCCATGAGTGAAAGTACATCTGGAGTTTCCAACAAGTGAGGATTAAGGCAAGGAAAAATTGAGTGCCAAAGCCATTATGCAGGGAAACTTTAGGATTGGAGGAGAGATTTCAGCCAATTCAATTGAAGAGCAGCAGAAGCTGAAAACTTTCTACAGACTCCACCCAAAAAAAACCAAAAAACGACATACCTTGCAAAACTGTTGTGCACTTGGCGAATTACTTCAGAGTTGCTTAATGCCAATCCCTTCATCTAAAAAGCAGAAGTGATTACATATCAACAAAACATGTTACTTATGTAACTAAACAAAATTCTAACCAAAAACACATTAATAAAGGACCTTTTACCACCACCATCATTATGATGAACAAGTAGTGACGGCTCATCTTAGGTGGATTTCCGACTATTATTTTTGAGTGGCAGAACTCCATTTACACCTAACTCAGCTTTTCAAGGATTTAAGCTGAACTGTAATTTTCTCTACCCCCAGCATTCGTGAGCAATCGGTGCCTGATCTAAATATTGCTGCTTGACACTAAGAACCTGACAATATAGAACCCACGCATCTTATCAGGCACCAAACTAACAGCAGTAATTGCTTGGGAATGGTAGGAGCTAGAGAAAAACAAAATCCAACTATGCTGAAACCAGTGAAGCAACACTTATTAACAGATGCCAAGAACTGGAGTTGGTGGAGATGGTGAAAGATCTTCTTTAAGACCAGGGCCCCACGTGGCCTAAACGCTGCTGTGTTTTACAGTTCAAGCAAAGTGGATGGTATCTAGGGAATCTCATCCGCACACTGCAACAGTTTTGGAAGTCACAGCGTGTCAATCATACCTACATCGGTGGTTTCCCTTTAATTATAATTGAAGCAGAAAATCCACAGAGGTACGCAGCGCTTTTTTTCTGCCACCCAGTACGTGGGGCCTTAGCACAAGTCTATTCTATAAACAATGCAACAAAACAAACCCAGTACTTACAGCTGCATCAAAACTTTGGGTGAACTCTTTAAATTCAGACAGTGTTTCTCCTAAATGTACATCAGGATGGGCTGTGTTTAGCAATATGCTTACAATTGCTTGCGTTGCACATGCATTATTTATTACCTGATCGGAAGGAAAAGAAAATGATAAAGGTGTAAAATGTGGAAAAAAACCAAAAACACACAAAACTAATATTTTAAAGCAGATCTGTCACAAATAAGCTATCAATAACTACTGGGAGGAACAGTGGTGGGTAGGTGAAATGTTTCTCACATAAATACAGAAGACCCATGACTCACGCCATGCAGTTAGTTCTCACCACACACAAACAGTTCAACCCGAGTCACCGTATGAAAATCCAAGTTAACAAGGTAAGTATATTGTGTTCTATTCAGACTACATCCATTAAACCACAAAGAATAGAAAATATAAATATGCTAAAACGTAACCTTTAATAAATTAGTTAAAAATTACCTCCATTGAAAACTTGGGAGAGGATACAATCTGTATGTAAGTGTGCAAGGTATACAATTGGTTAAATTAACCACATAAGCACAGCGGCCTTCAGAAAATTAAACCGCGGGTACTCACCATTAGATGCTGTGACAGATGTGGAAAGCCAATAAAGCTACACACCAACTCAACAAGTGCGGGTTAAACCAAGGTATACTGTATATAGATCATATAAATTTGAAAAAAAAAATAGGGAAGGTACAGAACCAGCAGGATTTCTAGACAGAATGCAGTTCTACCAAACCCTGTAAACCTAACTCAGGACCATGGCTCTAATAGCTCATGACCTGACTGGAACCTCACTATATATTATAATAAATAAATAAATAAAAAAAATATATATATATATATATATATATATATATATATATATATATATATATATATATATATATATATATATATGGCCACCCTAATGGAAAAACCCGGATAACGACACTCAAATTATTAAAATTGTATTAAGGAAAAAAATGAGCATGTCACCCGACATGCATGTTTCGCCAAAGAGGTAAAAGACCTAACCCTGAATCTTCAGGAGTTAACAAAACGCTCAAACAGCATAAGCCCTGTAAGAGCATAATGCATTGTAATGTAAAGTAGATGAGCATCCAGCAAAAACACACTCATGCATACATCCAATAATAGTCCCACATGATTATGGGAATAGATGAAAGAGAGAGAGGTGATAAATGTAACTTATCCCACTGTCTCCTGGAGTGCCAAACAAAAACCAAAGATGCCCAGACCTCAAACGGTCATCTGGGCATCTTTGGTTTTTAAGACTGGTGGAAAGCATGCAAAGACGAATGAAAGCTGCGATTAAAAATCATGGTTATTCCACCAAATATTGATTTCTGAACTCTTTCTGAGTTAAAACATTGTTATTTCTAAATGAATATGAACTTGTTTTCTTTACATTATTTGAGGTCTGACAGCACTGCTTTTTTAAAAAATTATTTTGACAATTTCTCATTTGCTGCAAATAAACAAAATTTTTTGCTTTGAATTTCGGAGACATGTTGTCAGTAGTTTATATAATAAAATGTACATTTTACTCAAAAATATACCATTGAAGAGAAAAATCAGAGAAACTGAAAATTTTGTAGTGGTCTCAGAGTACTTTCACATCATGTTTTGTAAGTCCGTCTAACTGACACGTCTTTACAGCTGTTTACCTTATAAAAACGTATCAAAGGACCCATTGCGTCCAATAATAATAAAAAATTACTCCGTTGTGGCTTGAAAATGTCTCTCTCCGTTAATTCAAAACGGACAGAAAAGCGTGTACTACAATGCTTTTCTGTTCTTTACCCACAACAGATCTGTGACGGATCAGAAGAAGTGCACGGGCGGAAGAAGAAGGAGAAGTTGGAGGAGGAGAGGAAGTTTCTCAGCACTAAAGATTCTGTCATTGTGTACCCCTTAGGGAGTAATGTCTGCCCCTCCCACCTGGTCCTGGCAGGACTGCCATTTAGTGACACCTTCATAGTATTGTTTCTTTTATCTGATGCTAGTCCCTGAAACCAGTCTGTTGCCCCTCCCCCACCTCATTCAGGAGCCAGGACAAGCGAGCAGTGAGAGTGGAGGAGGGGCAGCACTCATAGCAGCAGATAAAAGAAACCATACCATGGAGATGTCACAAATGGCAGAGTGATTCCTGCTTGGACAAGGTAAGGGAGGGGCAGACATTTATTTTAAGGGGATCACAATGGCAGAATCTCTAGTGCTGGGACCAGGGGTAGCAGCCATTAGGGGCAGCACTTGGCTGCTCCTCCCCCACATGTGCTACCCCTAATGGTAATATATGAAGCACATGTGGGGGGTGGCAGAGGAGCTGTCCCCGAAGCACAAGTCACAGCACAATTTTTTTTGTTATTTGTGTTATGACTTGTAGTGCTTGGGGGACAGCTCCTCTACCACCCCCCACATGTGCTTCACATAGCTGCCCCCAGTGACCCCATACACTAATGCCTGCACTGATTGTAGGCATTAACCCCTCTGGTGCCTCGGTCAAAGCTGACTGAGGCGCCATTTTATCGGCACCACCATTTTACCAGTGATCGCAGGCACCTTGAGCAAGCTTCGGGTCCTGCGTCCTGTTGCTATGACAGCCGGAAGCCTTGTGAAGGCTCTGGCCTGTCATTCTATACTTTCTATTGAAGGCTACTCTATGTAGCCTGCAATAGAAATGCCGGATTTTTGCAATGCATTAGCATTATACTGCATTGCATTAGTGATCAGATCCCTTGGGGTTCAAGACCCTTAAGGGCTCTAATAAATGCAAAAAATAAATAAATAAATAAAGTATTCAAAATTGAAATCACTTCCCTTTCCCTAGAACACATATAAGAGTATTTAAACACTGTGAAACACCTACACATTAGGTATCCCTGTGTCTGAAAACACCCGCTCTACAAATCTATAAAAATATTTTTCCTATACGGTAAACGCCATAGCGGGGGAAAAAAAAAAAAAAAAAGATCAGTCTTTTTGATGCCTGAATTGACATCCATTTGCATCAGTTTTTTGATTAAAATAACGGATCCGTTTAACTGATCAGTTAAACTGACGTGAAAAACATGGATGTGAAAGCACCCTAAATGGTTTCCAGAGCTGTATATAAAAAGATCCAACAACCAGGAAGTACTTCGTGAGTTTGAAAATATGAGAAAGTGAAAGAAATGGTAAAAAATATTAAAATAAATAAATTCCTTCCCCCCCCCCCCACACACACATTTAGGGTGCATTCACACTACGGATACGGTGACTGATTCTGAACGTTAAAACACGTTCAGAATCGGCGCGTATAAAGCAGATCCCATTCATTTCAATGGGAGCCGGCATACGAGCGCTCCCCATTGAAATGAATGGACTGCTTTTTTTTCTCTACGAGCACTCCCATTGAAGTGAATCTTCAATGGGAGCGCTTGTAGAGAAAAAAAGCAGTCCATACATTTCAATGGGGAGCGCTCGTATGCCAACTCCCATTGAAATGAATGGGATCTGCTTTATACGCGCCGATTCTGAACGTGTTTTAACGTTCAGAATCAGTCACCGTATCCGTAGTGTGAATGCACCCTTAGATTGCATTGTTAGCCCAGTCCCTTTAATTATTCTGACATTTCACCACTTAGGCTAGGTTTACAATTGCACTGAGCTCTCAGTTGTTCGGGTTTGGTGGTAGACCCAAATTATGAAGAGCCAGACCACTAGTGCTTGGTGGCCACACACTCTGGCACAAATGTGAACTTAGCCTTACAGAAAAGAAGCTTAAACCCTTAGGAGTCAAAAATGTTACACGATAAGATATCCCCTTGTATCAATTGGTTGGGAATCTAGAAGCTTTTTGTTAGAATGAAGTGTTAGACTTGCAAAGATAATGCTAAAATACAAAAGATTATCTGGCTCCCATGTAAAGACCTCAAGGAGGACTCAAATCAGCTGCAGCTCCTACCTGGGCAACCACCTGGGAGGTGGTGCTAGTGATAAATGTACAGAGAAAAACCGGGATGATGGATAGAGTGCTACTGAGAGATAGCCAATGCAAATAGATGATGAATCAAATGATGACTAAAAAATAGATTTATTGGTTCCAAATGACAGAAGAATGGCTACGCGTTTCGACGCCGGTCTTCCTTGGTACGTGTTCTCCGCGACTCAAAAAAGTCAGTGTGGCCTGAGGAAGACGCCAGTCCGGCGTCGAAACGCATAGCCAGACTTGCAAAGAATTTGTCGAACTGCTGAATCTCCTGTCAGTGACGCGTGCGTGGTGACGTCAACACGTACCGACGGCCACATGCGGAAATGCAGTATTACACAGGGGCTTTACACATGAATCGTTTTACAGGTGAACCTTGTTTTGTTTGACATGTGGGATATATATATATATATATATATATATATATATATATATATATATATATATCGCATCATGGCTTAGAATTTCTTGCCTCTGATGAAGCCACGCTAGGCGAAACACGCATCAGGCATTCTTCTTTTGTCCCACAAGTTGCACCCTGGGAGTTCTCCTGTGCTTAGTATTACGCTGTCAGCATGTCAATTGGTATGTATTGTTATTTACTATGATTGGTTCTTTTGTTGTAGATACCCTTATCAGCGTTATCTTTGTTTGACCTTTCTGGTTTTTACATAATGCCATGGCAAACACTATTTATTATCTGAACTAGTCATTATATTACATTGTGGATATAGTATACCATTTGAATGCTATTTCTCTAAGGACAGTGTATATATGGACATATCTTACCTTATCTTATCGTAGAGTTGGAAGGGACCTCAAGGGCCATCGGGTCCAACCCCCTGCGAGTGCAGGTTTTCCTAAATCATCCCAGCTATATGTTTATCCAGATTCCGCTTGAAGATTTCCATTGATGGAGCGCCCACCACCTCCCGTGGCAGCCTATTCCACTCTCTCACTACCCTCACTGTCAGAAAGTTTTTCCTAATGTCTAATCTGTATCTCTTTCCCTTTAGTTTCATCCCATTGCTTCTTGTACTTCCTTGTGCTAATGAGAATAGGGTAGATCCCTCTGCACTGTGACTACCTTTCAGATATTTGTAGACTGCTATTAAATCTCCCCTCAGCCTTCTCTTCTGCAAACTAAACAATCCCAGTTCTTTTAGCCGCTCCTCATAGGACATAGTTTGCTATCTATTGCTATCTACATTTGTTGGGGTCTCTATATATATTGTTTCATTTTAAGGGTTACTTCCAGTCGGCCATTTGTGGGAGGGTTGCGGTATTTGTCCACCAAAAAACATCTAGGTGGATCCTCCTCTGTTGTCCTCCAGTGTCTTATATGTTTTTTTATTCTTTGGAGTATTTAATAAAAATTTTGTAATTTTTATGTTACTTTATTTGGTTCTGTGTTTTTTGTTTGTGTATTGATATTGGTTCTCAGAACTGTTGAGTAAAGAGAAATTTTGGGTACAAATTTTTTGGTGTTTGAATCTCCTGTCAGTGCCTGATCCTCAGAAAAAGTAGTAAAACAATATAAATGAAATCAAAAATAAGAGCTCTACCTGTTTTGCAAAAAATAATGTATCCAGACGGGAGTCTTGAACTACTGATCCAGCTGGCTCTTCCCCTGGTTGCCATTTAAAAAGGAAAATTAAACCTTGCACAGGCCTGAAAGACAGAATTGTAGAATGTAGTATTGAACTGTCCCCATAGAACATGGAAAACTTGATGAAATTTGAATTTGCTCCTAATAAAGACCATAAGCAAAAATCTGGTCATAGATCAATCCTTCCTATTAAAATTATAAAGGTGAAAGTTTGTGAGTTTGGATGTTTGTTCCTCAATCACAGCCAAACGGCTGAATGGATTTTGTTGAAAGCACACGTGCACGCACACATACACACCAGGAAAAGGTGATAGGCTACATAAGAAATGCAAAGCTATAAAGAAAAAACAATAGAGACACAATACTCAGCATAAAATGCTATATTTAAGACAATTTCTTATTAGAAAACATTAAAAGATGGATATACAAAGATACAGGAAAATTTTCCCAATGGACCGACACTACGTGGATACATATAATACAAATGTCAATACACTATTGGAGTCGCAATCAGATAGATGTATAGCCATAAAACATACCAAGTAGTAGTTAGCTCCAAAGGTTGTTCAAATTTATGTCCTCCATATGGGGGCAATATAATCACACAGGAACAATATCAACCAAAATCAGACTATCCCTTAACAGTTCAAAAACAAAGTTATACCTAAGATGTCTGGTATATGAATGATGTGTGCATCAAAGTGGGTCTATTGTATTTAAAGCAAGTGCTGACCATAATTGATGCAGACAAAACTCAAGCATACGCCCAGTGTAAATACAAAGATTCCAAAACTACCTGAAGCTGTAAGATGTTGATGATAGAAACATAACATGAGATAGTTACTAATTGCTCACCCATGAGGAGTAATGTTAGATGGAATGTCCAAGTTGGGAAAATTTTCCTGTATCTTTGTATATCCATCTTTTAATGTTTTCTAATAAAAAAGGTCTTAAATTTTGCATATTATGCTGAGTATTGTGTCCATCGCTATTGTTTTTTCTTTATAGCTATGGAATAGCACAGCATGGACTTGAATTATTGAATATGAACTATACTCACCCCCCACACACACACACACTTCCTTCCATACACCTTAAACTCTTCCCTGTTCTTTTTCATCTTTAAATTTTTCCATAGCATAGTGACAATCAAATAAGGTATACCATTTAACATTTTGCACTTGTTGACAAAACCTAATACAGGGGTCAGCAACCCCTGGCACGCGTGCAAAGAGTGGCACTTGAGGCACATTTTGATGGCACAGCACCTGCAGGTATTAAAAGAAGAGACTGGTCTAGGACACTCTCCCTTCTCTAGGTGCCCTCTCTGCCCACCGATGTAAGGGGTGAATGATTCCCAGGAGGCAGGGCTCATCAATGTATAGAGCAAGGACCCTGCTTGCTACAATGATGAGTTCCTGCCATATGCATCCTGCAAAGGCTCTCTGAGGAGGTGAAGTAGGAGGAGGAGAAAGAAAGCTCCTGCCAACAAAGTGGAAAAAAAAACAAAAAAAACCCAAAACTCTGTAGCCACGATTTCTTAAGCAATTTGTACCGAATACAGAAATACCCCACACATGAAAGAAAAAAGTAAAACTGCTCTTTGGGCACATGCCAGGGCACCAAAGGAAAGGAGTACAGATTTTGATGGAATCATTTTCACATTCCAAGTTGCATTTTGGGTAAATTTTGTGCACCAATCATGGTAAAAGCCTGCAGGGCAGCAATTAAAAAGCTCATAACTGGACCTTCAGATGAAGTTGATGCTTCACTGTGAGGTTGCTACTGCCCGTCCTAGTCCCTGCCTTTTCTCAGCATTCCAATACCCTCCCCAGGGGCCTAAAATGTGTACAAAAAAAAAAAATTTTAAAGGTTTCAAAGCTGATTGATTGCTGCAGCTCTTCAGCTATGAATAATTAAGGAATAAGGGTTAATTTTCAGAACTGAGGATATGATTTTTGTGCACAAATTATATGTTTAAATTAAATGTGCTCCAACAAGGAGTTAAGTTTTTGGTGGAGAGGTATAATTAAGCGTCCACTAGGGCACTTATCAAATGAAGAGCAAGAACATAGGAGGTGTTCAGACCTTAGTACTGACAAAAAGTTACCCCTCAGGTCATAAGCCACTTATTTTTCAGTGGAAAAATTAATATGTGCAAAACAAGTCATAAAAATTGTTCTTACTGTAGATCTTCAAAGTGTTCTTGCTCTAAACTCCAAATTTCTTCTACTTGAACTCCTTGACATCCTGTTTAAAATAAAATAAAAAAAAATACAAATAGTTAAGTATAATAAACAGGTCCACAGGGAGAAAAAAAAAAAACAACAACAAAAAAAAACACACCCATTTTTTGGTACAGACTTCTAGGCTTGCTAAAGCAGGGCTCTAAGGGCTAGTTCACCCATTGTTAGGTGGTCGAGGAATTGGGTCAGGAAAAAATCCGCTTCAGGAATTAGGAAGCGTTTTTTTGTTTTTTGTTTTTTTTACATGAGGCATTTATTTTTTTCCTCCAGCACAATGAATGGACCTTGAAAAAAAAAAACCATGGGACTCAATGGGAGGCGGAAAAACCACGTTGCGATTTTGGACGCGGTTTTGGTAAAAACCGCGATGTGGTTATTCCGCCTCCCATTGAGTCCCGTTTGTTTAGAAAGGTCATGTCGCTTCTTTTTTCCGCTAGCGGTCTACTTAGAACTCTGTTGCTGCAAGGCGGATTTTGACACAGATTCTGCGTTAAAATCCGCCACATGTGAACTAGCCCTTCATTGCTTCTGCTACAGTTGTACCTGCTCGATCCCAAACTACTTGTCTTAACCCGTATATGTGGTCTCCAGATTGAGGTGCTACTTCTAAACTAGTCTAGGATTTCGTCACATTAAAGCATACATCCAGTTATAAACAATGCTGCATAAATTAATATTACAGAGCTGGGCAATTAATCTAACAATAACAAACATCAACCCAGATAATCAATGTGATTTTGTTTGCATTGGTTATTACAATATTCATAAGATTCTACCTGCAGTTTTGTTCAGACCAAACTGAAAATGCTATTATATTCTGACGTGTCTTCAGAGCAAAATAAGTAGAGGGGAGACTGCAAGCAGTTATAAAAGCCAGAGGTGGTGCAACAAATTACTAGTGAAGTGTTGGATTGTTATTTTGTTTGTTTTTCATGATTCCATAATTTTTTCATCACATTTGAGTGATCCCATAATTTATTCTGTTTTTTCTAAAAATCTAACTTACTTGCAACCACAATTATTTTTCTTGATTTCTTTTAGTGTTTCTTAAGACAGAAAGTTGCCATATGAAATGCCTTTAGTTTTTTTTCATAGCTGTGATCTGCCTTTTTTCTACAAAATTAAACAACTGAAGGAACATCCTCAGGGACTTGTGATCCCATAATTTTTGCCAGGGGTTGTATATCTACTGCTGGAGGCATGTTTTCAATTTTTAATTTGGACTCGCTGCCTTCCAAACTCCATAAGCTGACCGAGGCGCCATTTTCCCGGTAGCGCGTGGGCGCCGCCATTTTGCCGCTCCAGGGCCGACGTCACGTTGGCATGACAGCAGGGAGCCTTGTAAAGGCTCCCCGGACTGTCTGCAGTGAGTTTCTTAGAGCATAGAGCAGCCTGCAAAAGAAATGACGATTTTTTGCAATGTATTGTAATGCATTGCATTAGTGATCGGACTCCTAGGGTTCAAGATCCCTAGGGGGTCTAATAAATGCAAAAAAAAAAAAAAATGTTAGTAAAAATTTTTTAAAAAGTATTAAAAATTCAAATCACCCCCCTTTCCCTAGTACACATATAAAAATACTGAATTACTGTGAAACACATACATGTTAGGTATCTCTGTGTCCGAAAACGCCCGCTATACAAAGCTATAAAAATATTTTTCCTGTATGGCAAACGCCGTAGCAGGGGAAAAAAGTCAAAAATGCCAAACCGTCATTTTTTCACTGTTTTGGCTGACAAAAATTAGAATAAAAAATGATGAAAGCAATACCAATTCCCCAAAATGGTAGAACTAAAAAGTACACCCTGCTCCGCAAAAAAAAGACGCCCTATACATCCTCGTACACGGAAGTATAAAAAAAGTTACAGGTGTCAGAATATGGAGACTTTTAGAAAAAAAAAAATTGGCAGTTTTATATTTTTGTTAAGGGGTTAAAATGTAAATAAAACCATATAAATTTGGTATCTCCAGAATCGTACTAAAACATAGCATACAGGTGAAATGTCATTTTGGCTGCACAGTGAACGCCATAAAAACAAATCCAGTAAGAAAGTCGCACAAACGCACTTTTTCTTCAAATACCCCCATTCTGAATTTTTCCAGCTTCTCCTGTACATTGTACAGAATAAATAATGGTAGCATCATGAAGAAAAATTTGTCCCACAAACATTAAGACCTTATATGGCTCAGAGCAGAAAAATAAAAAATAGTTATGGGGTTTGGAAGGAGGAGAGTCAAAAACGAAAATCAAAAAATGCTGAAGGCGGGAAGGAGTTATTAACAGGATATGTTACCACCTCCATGTACAGCTCTTTTACATCAATTAATAGTCGCTGCTTCACTGATTGACCATCTTTGCTTGGGAATGGTGGTGGTGGTGGTTAAGTTTAAAAAAAAAAGTCAAAAGTCAATGGTGCTAGTTTCAGTGCCTAATATGCTATGGGCAGCACTGGAACCCTGGGTTCAAATCCTGCCCAGCACAACATCTGCAAGGAGTTTGTATATTCTTTTTGGGTTTGCTTGAGTTTCCTCCAGGTACTCTGGTTTCCTCCCACACTCCAATAAGACATACTGTTAGGGAACGTAGATTGTGAGTCCTATATAGGACAGTGACTATCAAAGTCTGTAAAGTGCTGCGGAATATAATGGTGCTATACACACAAGTATAAAATATTTAAGATCTGTACGATTAGGAGGGCAGTAACAGGCAATGGGTACGCTTCTGAGTTCTGACACTAGTTACCTCTGATTGGCGCTCTGAATCATGCTCTCTTGGCTGACACTGTAGAACTAGTAAAGGGGTTGTCAAAGATAATCCGTTTATATTTTTTTGCAAGGGAAAGGTGGAAAAACCAAAACAAATATTCTCCTGTCCATGGTGTCTCCTACCGTGGTCAGGTCCTGCTGCTCCAGTATCTTGTTTTGGCGAAAGTCCCCACTGCACAGTGACGTCCAGTGTCCTTTCATTAATCCTCAGTGGCCTAGGAACAGGACATCACTCATAATTCACCTGTGACATCCTAGTGCCTAAACTTACACTGGTGACTGGCCACAGCAGCCACATGACGCAGGGACTTTCACCAAAACAAGTCCCCAAAGCCCCAGGACCACACCCTGGTGGGAGACACCGGAGCACTAGGGACAGGAGATTGTGCCGTTTTTTCCCCACCCCACCATCCCCCCTAAAAAAAAAGAAAAAAGAAAAAGAAGAAATAAGGTTATCCTGTACAACCCCTTTTAAAGGGGCTCTATCAGCAAAATCATGCTGATAGAGCCCCACATATGCGTGAATAGCCTTTAAAAAGGCTATTCAGGCACTGCTAAAGTTATATTAAACTACCCCCCAGTTTTAAAATACCCTAAAAAAGAATGTGATCAACTTACCCATCGTGCACGGTGGGCGGGCATTCAGGGTGCGCCGTCTTCTTCATCCACGTCTCCTCTTCCTGCGATGTCCTCGGGTCCAGTCTTCCTCCGGCGCTCGCAAATTGACATTGCTAAAAAAAAAAAAAAAATGGCCTGGGCGCATGCGAAGTAGCTGTAGTAGAAGCAGCATGCTACTGAGCATGTGTCCAGGCCATTTTTTTTTAGCAATGTCAGTTCGCGAGCGCCGGATGAGGACTGGACCCGAGGACATCACAGGAAGAGGAGACGTGGATGAAGAAGACGGCGCACCCTGAATGCCCGCCCACCGTGCACGATGCGTAAGTTGATCACATTCTTTTTTAGAATGGGTAAGTGTAAGTGTATAGGTGTGTGGGGGGGGGCTTACTGAAGATCATATAATATGTGTGTGTGACACCTGGTTCACATCTGCTTAATCCAAATTAGAAAAATAAAGTCTGAAGTGGCTAATGTTGAAGATAGATAGCTATGTAGTTATTATTACCGGTATATTACATGGGGTGACTTATGGGGCAGTGTAATAATAACCCTAGAAACACATTTCATACGGGGACTGCTATTGTACTGGAGCACTACAAGTGAGATACGAACTAGGTGCAGAACATAAACTGACTAGTAATGCTGCCAAAGAATGCGCTTCAATACTTGATATACGTGATCCTCTCATACAATGCACAAAACATCCTCAGTTATGTCCCTGCATTTGTCCAACTATCGCAACATAGGCTTACTCTCACTTCAGTGATAACAATGTATGTGAACGATACGCACCAAAACCTTTGATAAGCTCAGTAAACACGCCTGGATCGCTCTCCATTAAACACCATTCTCCGGCACTGCCCGCCATCTCTTCCAGACCCACTTCAACACATGCACAACTCCTATGACCATGTGTACTACTGAGTCACTTAATCAAGACGCTGCAGCTGCAAGAGGCCAAGCTGCACACACAACTTCCTGTCTCCACAACACATGCAACGCTACGTTCGTAGAATGGTATTAAACGTTCAGTGACGTCATGGGGTTGAACTCAAACACCTCAGGATTGTCTATACACTCCAGAAACAAGGCGTTATGTATGTCTTTGTGTGAGGAGGCAGCCATGCTACGTGAGTTGCGCACCATTGGAGAGTTGTGTAAGGACGAAGGCGGTAAATGTTCCTGATTTCACCAATACATTTCCTCTAGCTTTTTTTTTGGTTCTAGTTCCGGGTTGAAGAGCATTTGTTTTATTACCTGACGGTAAGAATGTCACGTGACTGACTATTATGTCACATGATTTACACATCTTAAAGGACTATTCCTGACAGGTCTAGACTGCAGGTTAGTGGTGTCACGGTGTCTGTTATTATTCTGTGTTCATGTTTAAGACCTGTTTCGCACTAGTAGGTTGCTTCTCCATTCTGTATAGACCAATGTTATTGTATGCTCCCATATATGCGTATCTTTTACTACACAGCGGGTGCCATCAGATGTTATGCTGTTTTCTGTACTTCTAGAAATGTATTTAATAGCATTGAACACTACTGGCTACAATATGGTAGTGGTGGGCAATGAGGGCAGATACCAAAGGTAGTGCTGTTAAGGAGGTTGCACTTTATGGAGTATTTTTATTTTATTATTGGACTTTCCTTTTAGAAGTTATCGGTGGAAGGAGTTTTTATATTATTACTAGTACAATTTCTCCGAGTTTAGGATATGCTATGCCAGACTTCCAGGGCTGAACAGTTCATCCGAATGCTGCATCGTCTTCATCCAGCTGATCTGTGAGGATCCTGGTTGTTCGACACCTTCAATCACATAATGATGATCTATACTAAGGATAGTTTGTGCGGTGGAATAAATATCAGAAAATTGCTTGAGAATCAATAATGAACAATAATTGTGTCTATTGCTTTAAGAGAATGTATTCAGTATATTGTAAAAGCTAAAGCCCCACTTTACGGAAATGCAGATTTTGCTGCAGTTTTATGAGCCAAAGTCAAGAATGGCTACAAAAGGAATGGGAAATATATTGGAAATTCTTTGACTTCTATCTTCTGCTCAAACCACTCCTGGGTTTGGCTCAAAAACCTCAACAAAATATGCAACAAAAAAAGCTGCAGTTCCGCAACGTGGGGCCTCAGCCGTAGGCTAAAGCCCTGTGTTGCGGAAACGCTGTTTTTTTTTTGTTTTTTTTTTGTTGTGGTTTTTTGAACCAAGGCCAGGAGTAGAAGGAAAGGGTAGAAGTATAAGAACTTACACTATATTTCACATTCCTTTTGTAGCCATTCTTCGCTTTGGCTTAAAAAAAAAACGCAACAAAATCTGCAATAAAAAAGCTCTGTTTCCCAAAGTGGAGCCTTAGCCTTAAAATGTTCCAAAGTTATTACTGCGTAAATTGACATGTCAGATTTGAAAAATTTAGCTGTGTTAGGAAGTCAAAAACTGGCTGCGGCTGGAAGGGGGTTGAAGAAATTAGGGAACCCCAAATCAATGATATGCAAAACCAAAAAATATTCTTTAAAAACAATTGATAATCCAATGTAAAGGAACCTTTAAGTCAATCCATGATATATAAAGTTGCAAGATACAATTAAAATAAATTAAAAACTCAAAAGACAGTGTGGTACATGTGGGCGCCTAACCACCTGGGGGTGATGGACAGTGTGGGCTATATTTATGGCTGGTTGGTAAATGGTTATACCCTTTATCCCCTTTTATGCTTTTCTGCTTTTTGATGGTTGATTTAATACTTGGGTGTAATATTGGTTAAATGATTTTTGGAAAACTGTTATTTGTACATTTATGAATTGTGGATATTGTTATTTTTTTTGCATATTTTTTTAAGGATTTGTACATATATTTATGCTTATATATATATATATATATATATATATATATATATATATATATATATATTTTTTTTTTTTTTTCGGAATCATGTGATTTTGTGCCAGACAATGAAGTATTTATGAGATTTATATAAATTCATTCATTGTTACTGGTAGAGTGACCACTTGCTCACTTCCTTGTATTTTTCATTTATTTTAAATGTTTTTAATTGCATTTGGCTACTTTATATGTCATGGATTGAGTTAATAACGATTGATTTATATTGCATCATTGATTATCGTGTTTGGAAAATATTTATTTTTTCAGCGCCCTGCTCAGATTTCTGCCTCCCATTGAAAACAGGGTGAAATTCAATGCAAACTCAGTACCAGATCCTACTGTGTGAGAAGGACCTACCGTATATACTCGAGTATAAGCTGATCCGAATACAAGCCGAGGTCCCTCATTTTACCACAAAAAACTGGGAAAACTTATTGACACAGGTATAAGCCGGGGAGGAGGGGGGGGGATTTCAAAAATTAAAATGGTCGGAGTTTTTGGGTGCAGTAGATGCTGGGAAAGGGGAGGGGGTGTTTTGGTTGTCTGTCTGCCCCTTCCCTGAGCTTTTTTTTTCCCCCCACTGCAGATACCCTATATTCAGTAGACCGGGCACTGTCAGACACAGGGATACCTAATGTGTATGTGTTTCACAGTCATTTTCTACTTTTATATGTATTCTAGGGAAAGGAGGGATTTACAACTTTTATTTACTTTATTTTTTTCAAGCTTCTTTTATTCTTCCCCCACTAATTTATGGGAGATTCTATACATTGATATTGCGGCTGGTCATAGACACCCCCCAAACTATGCTGAAAAATTTGGCTTATACTCTAGTATATACGGTGATACTGTTAATAGTCCAGTGAACACTTTTATTCGTATTAATGGAAGCGCTCATTACAGTGTATTATACACACACACATATTCTATCTTCTGGGAGTGTGGGTGTATAGTCAGAAAGCAAAATATGTACACACAAACCTATACAGAGAAAATGTATCTGGAGCCGAGTCAGGTATTGATTGCCCTAGGCTGCCGCAGCCCAGTGTAATCAATCAGCCTGGCATCTATGCAATACAAGACTCTGAGAGGAGGAGAGAGCTGAATGCCTGTGCAGACACCTATCTAAAGATCAAAGATAAGTAAGTGGAGAGACACAAAGTGAGGCAGTTAGTCGGGAGCTTAGGGCCCCAGCACTTGCCCAGGTCTACTGGCGGCTGATACTGGCTCTGCCACCTCTAAGGGGCAATAAACCCCTCTTTTTATGTATGTTTGCTTTCAATTATTATTTTTCTTTTTAATCCTTTCAATATTCCACAAATTTTTTTTTTTTTAATGCATGATAATACACCACTAAATAATAAGTTATACAATTAGGAAATAACATCATTGTGCAAAAAAACAACTATTTTTAGTGAGTCGAAGCAGGGCCAGCTCCAGGTTTGTGTGGACCCTTGGGCGACAGAGCTCCAGTGGGCCCGTTTTGGAGTAACTCATGCACAGTGCAGCAAAAAAACTATCGAAATTGGGGGATTTTTTTTTTTTTTTTTTCCTGAGGGAGACGTATGGAATGGACTGTATTACAGTCCACTTCAGTGGAAGTAGATACAACCTTTACGGACATCGGAAAGTAAAGAAAATTTGAGGCAGACATCTACCTCAGATACTTCTTTATTTTCTCCTTCCAGCTCACGGTGTAGACCATGAGCATTCTGTTGCGGTTTTCCACCACTGATTAGGCCCAAGTTAATGAGTGGAAAGTCTCAAGCCGTGGCTTCCAAATCAGCTGCAGAATCTGCGGCAAAATCCAGCTGGACGCTTTTTTTTTTTTCCAGCTTCTTGCTCCGATTAGTTTCAATAGGAGGCAGAATAACGGAGGAATCTACTACTGATTTAGGTGCGAGGTCCGCTGCAAAATCAGTGCTGGATTCCACCGTGTGAACAGGGCCTGATATATATTATTGTTACTCCACAGTGGCCCCCACACAGCATTATATTCTCCGCAGTGGCCCACACACAGTATTATATGCGCCGCAGTGGCCCACACACAGTATTAAAGCTCCACAGCGTCCCCACACAATATTAAAAGCTCCATAGTGGCCCGCACACAGTATTATATCCCTACAGTGGCCCCCACACAGTATTATATGTCAACAATGGCTTTCAAACAGTATTATATGCCCACAGTGGCTCCCATGCAGTATTATATGCTCACAGTGGCCCCCACACAGTATTATATACTCCCGATCCCCCAGAGCTGGTGCTATTATTATACTTTGGGGTCTCCTCAGACCCAAGAGTGCAATGATCAGAGGCCCAGAGGAAGTGATTAAAAATAACAAACACTTATACTCATCTTACCTCATCTCTCCTGGGAATCCTCGCTCCTTCCTCTCTCCTCTTGTTCCTTGCGACTGAGGTCCTGCTCCCCAGACGTCACTGTTGGGGCTTGTGATTGGTCCTCAGCGGTCATGTGGGGCGCAATAGCATCATTACACCGGTGCACTCCATATGACCGCTGAGGCCCAATTACAAGCTGCAGCAGAGAGGCCTGGGGAGCAGGACTTTAGTCACCAGCCGGAAGAGCTCTGGACTGGATGTTGAGCCCAGAACAGGTGAGTATAAGTATTTTTTTTATTTTTAATCATCTCCTCTGGGCTGGCATCTAATGGAAAGGTGCATGGCGATCGCCAGGACCACTTTCCATTAGCAGTATGTATAGCGGTTGGGGAACCAGGCTTTCCCGACTGCTATCATGGTGGTCGAGGAAAGCCATTTCCAGCTGGCCACGGGCCCCATAACATACGCCATTGCTGAGTGGGCACCCTCTGGAGCTTGGGACCACTGCTCTTGCCCAGGTATGCCAGGTGCTGACGCTGGCTCTGAGTGGAAGCTCAGCTACATTACCAGAGCTTGGTGTTGGAAGCAACTCCAAATCAAAATATCAGTGATCACCCATTGATACATAAATACACAAAAACAGGCAAAAAGTATTGAGAGATACAGCTGCAGACCCACATTTTCTCATACTAAGTAATTACCAGTGGATAGACACCAGTTATAATATATTTGAGAGCAGAAGTGGGTCTCCTTTTTAAAGGGGTTTTCCGAGCAAAAATAATTTTTTTTATAAAAGGTCTGTTGGGGTTATTAATGGGTTAATAAGTGCACCCATATAACATTGTTTTGAGTGATTTCTGGGTTTCTCTAGGAAGGCCTAGCAACTTCTGCATTTGTTTATTAGTGTGTAGCTTCTTGCTGCAATGCATTCTGGTAATTGTAGGCCCTCACACTATCTCCAGCTCGCTATAACCCCCCCCCCCCTCCCCCAACACCCCCTTCCTGTCTCCCTAGCTATTCCTCCCACTGCCAGCCTTTCCTGACTCACTCAGCCCCCCCCAACTTTCTATTATACTTTATTCTTCGTTTTTCTTTCTGTGGAGAACGTGCAGCACTGTGCAATAGCCTTCAATTCTTCCCTATTGCCCAGGCTCCCAGCTTGTACAATAGAGATGTATTGTTGGCTTCAGCACTAAGCCAGGACACTAGCTCTATTGCGCATGCACGTGGCGACGTCATCGAAGGAGGAGGAGCCATTCCCCAGGGTATCCCAGACAGGCAGAAAATGGATAAGTATGATGGTGTGGATGGGGTAGGGGGTAGTAGTGACGATCAGTTTACGGAAATGGGGAAACGGATCATTACTGGATAGTTGGAAAATGTCCCTGGGCCGTTCTTATGACCGCCCCAGGGATATGGTTAAATAGGCGTTTTTGATTAATAAAGTAATTTAGAAAATAGGAGGGGAGAGAATGTTTGGATTAGTGTAGGGTTTTAGGGCCCGTTCACACGGAGGAAACGCGTGTGTATTTTGGCAAAAAAAATGCACGTGTGCAAACTGAAATAACCAGGGTGAACAAAATCACGTTTGATATCCAGATTGATGTTCAGTTTCCTTAATTTTTCGATTAATCACACAGCCCTAAATCAGTATGTATTTTATCCGCATGTGTAAGAAGGAGTGCCTATAGTGCTGTACTGTGACATCCCCCCCCAGTACTCTTCTATGGACGAGTGCTATTAGGAGGGAAGGGAGGCGTTCCTCACCACTCTCACAGTACAGCGCTATAGGCGCTGCTGTGGGAAGGGCGTTCCTGACTGACTCTCAGGAAAACCCTTCTGACGGTGAAGCCGAATTCAGCGCACTGTTGGCTTTCTAACGGTATATAAAGTTGCATATGACCCAAGTGATGAAAGTTCCTCTTTAAATATTACTTGGCTACCTACATGTGAACTGGTACATTTGTATTGAGTCTGCATTTTATAGTTTGAATACCTTATATGTTTACATGGCAAGCATTTATTTTTATAAGTAGTATAATCAACATCTTATAACCAATTTTCCTTTTGTGAATTGTGCAGGATGCAGATTATTGTAGTTGTTTCTCTACTACCATCAGTCTTCTCACAGCTGATCACTCATGATTACTGCGTACTGGGTGCTGGGCCTGGTGGACTACAAATTGCAAAGTTTCTTGACGAGGCTGGAAGGGATTACATTGTATTTGAACGCAGCCATGGACCTGGTAGCTTTTTCCATCGATTTCCAAGGCATCGGAAGCTAATAAGCATAAACAAACGCTTTACAGGACGCGTGAACAAGGAGTTTAATTTACGTCATGACTGGAACTCACTACTGAGTCAGAATGAGTCTTTGCAGTTTTTTCATTACTCTCATGACTTCTTTCCCCATGCAGATGACATGGTGAGATATCTACAGAATTTTAGTTTTGCTCTCAATATCCATTATGACAGAGAAATCAGAAAGGTTAAAATGAAATCCAGCCCGGAAGCATGGAATGGACATTACTTTTTCTTAGAGGACCAAACTGAACAGGAATACAAGTGCAAGTAAGTAGAAACCAACATATATATCAGCTTCTGGCTGCTTGTGTGATTACTAATGGGATATTATTCACAGTCAGCGAGCAACTTTCCTGACTGTGTTCATAGGTGGAGTTCACACTACTGTTACTAAAGTTCATTGCTGTCTTCCATCATAGGATGATAGTGTTAGGAGCTCAGATGCAGGTACCATGTCAGGTGTAGTTGGGATTGAGAGAAGCAGCAAAACTGAACCTAACGACCGCTAGCAGAGAAACCATAACCAAACTGCTATACAACCAGTATGAGCAAAATCCAATCTCAGGAGAATTTCACCGGAGCTCTTAGTGGTGGAAATGGACTTAGCAGGATCCAAGACTGGAGATGACAGAGAGGAATGTGCCACAAATTGATTAACCGCGAGCAGAAGCCAGAGAGCAGAATCACAAGCAACTCATCAGACACAGAGTAAACGACAAAGCAGGGTACAGTAGTGAGTCACAGAAGGAGAATTGTAGCCTGAGCCAAAATGCCAGAGAGAGTAAGTCCAGTAGAATTGTAATCCAAAGTGAAATCCAGGTATACAGTCCAAATGTCAGAGCCAGGGAAACACACACAGCAACAGGACAAGAGCCAAAACCAGTGTCAAACCAATAGCCGGCATGGAGGGGATTACAAAGGCTCATAAATTAAAGCACAACGGCAACAGACTTTAGCTGTCACAAACTGATTCTGTGTTCGTATAGCGAAAGGAAAAAAATCTTCAGCTCACTGTATCTCCATGAAGAAGGGGCCAGCAAAGCCCTGAAATGCGTAGCCTTTGGAATGTAAGAGTCTACTCCATTAGTTAATTTGTAACTTTTTATTATGAAGTTAATAAAAGCTATATTTTATACTTACTTCTGAATCTCCATGGATCCGTCCTGGTAGACGCTGGATTTTATTTCCTTTCTACTTGATTCTGTGTTTGTTTCCATTGACACTGCATGCATGACACTATCTTCCATTACAAAAGTAAACAAACATGAGGAAAGACAGCAATGGACTTTAGTAACAGCAGTGTGAACTCCCCAATAGATTGCTCTTTTTCTGTGTCATTCTTGCATGTACTTGCCCTATATTTGCAATTTAGTGTTCCTGGATCTCCTACATTATTTTCACTTGTAATTTTCTCAGCTATTTGCTATCATACAGTTAGTCCTGGCGGAATTACGTGTAAACAAACCAAGCTATTTATAATAATATGGGAGGGGTGCAATACTAATTAATTTACATGTCTACAGCCTGAGCGACAAATGTGAAATGTGCTGCAGCCAAAATGGAGATATAGGAAAAAACTGATAGGACATTATGTGTAAAGGCTTATAGAGTGTTAGAACAGACTTCCCAGCAAAGCCCTGCAGATATTTTAGACTTCTGTTATGTTATCGCCTCTGTTTACCATCGTCCGGATTGCAGTGCCAAACACTTACACAACACATACATATAGTTTTCACTAAATTTCTCAATAAAGTTTGAAATTTTGCACCTCTTGTAGCTAATTTTCACAATGTTGAATGGACAAATAAAACCTAAATTGCAACATTAAAAAATAATGCTAAGCTCCCTCCCCATACCTATATATTTTCTTAAAGTAGACACCTGCAGCATTGTCAAAATGCTGCTTGGTACTTGTATGCAAACAGGCAGCTTCATGCAATTTTGATTTAAAGTGAATGTTTTATAAAAAAAAAAAAATGCAAATATATAATAGTTTCAAAAAGTAGGAACCAAATAAAAAATTATATGCACCAAACCTCCTAAAAATAAGAGTTCAACATGTGCAGAGTTCATTCATATCCCTAAGGCCTACACCCGCATGCACATGTCTTCAGAAAATCACCAGAACTGGAATGAGCAAAAATCTGCTTTGAAACTGGAAATGTTAAAAATTAATGATCCTATGAAATATAAGGATTACTAACCGTGGAGAGTAAGTGAACCCCTAAATCATATATATATATATATATATATATATATATATATATATATATATATTTTGAAAGTAGACAACCTGATGATTACATGTGTCTAAATATGTTATCAATAGCCAAAACCACCTTCATGCAACTTTGTGACAAACACAAATGATTTGTTGAAATGTATTTAATAGACACACGAAATACATTTAAATTAATATCCCAAGGTGTAGTAGACAAAATAGATATTAGCATTTACCCGCGACTTCGTCTACGGGTCGTTATTGGGGGCGATGTGGCGGCGCCCATGGACCCCCGCTGATGCCCAAACCCCTCTTTTGCGCCAGCCGCTCTCGCACGGCACACTGTGAACTCCTCCCCCGCGGGGCCCATCCCGCATGGCACTGTAGTACCCCCGACCCACCGAAATTGGTCTTGCGTGGCTTCCACCCCCTCCCTGGGTGGGCCCCCAAACCTCCTCCTCCGCTCCCCCTCGCCCCAAAGCCCTGGGCACCGCACTGTCCCCCCTAATCCCTCTCCCCAAAGCCGCCACGCTTGCCCCTCTCCCCCCAAAAAAAACTCACCCCTTTGGAAGGGCTAACATTAAGGGCCAGAAAAGTGAATTTTTGAAGGTCTTACCACATCACACACACACACACACACACACACAATGACAGTTAAGGGTGGGGGCTGTTGGATTTCCCATTACCTATGCCATCTGTGGTTGTCATGGGCATCGTGATTTAAAGGGGTGCATGCTAATGTTTCTTTAGCTTTAAACTTGTCTTTCTGTCCATACTGATGTAGTGGAAAGAAGGTTTCCAAGTATTTTTCAACTTTCATAGAGGTTCTTTTGAGTTTGGAAAGTGCCTAGTTGATAGGCTGTGATAGTGGGGTAATACTGTGACTTGGGCATGTTAGATGCCCCCAGGCATGCTTCCCCTGCTGTCCCAGTTGCATTCCAGAGGTGTTGGCATCATTTGCTGAGGTGTCATAGTGGACTTGGTGACCCTCCTGAGTCGAATAGTGGTTTCCCCTGAAACAAACTTTTTTCCCCATAGACTATAATGGGATTCGATATTTGTTCGAATAGTCGAATATTGAGAGGCTATCAAATCGAATATTTCACTGTTCGCTCATCTCTAATATTGACCCGAATTTACAACCAACACACAGTACATTCTCAACAGTATCTGGAAAAGTTAAAGAGTTCCAAAATTAACCTAACAAAACGCAGGTCGGATCGGTCAGTTAGAAGCGCAAGGCCCTTAAGCTCAACCAGTGACCTTCGCCAACCTTCCTCCAACCCCTCTCTCCACACACACAGACACACATTGGCGATTCATTCTGTGTCACATATGAGACTGAGTAGTGTAGAGGGCGTAGTTAGTTCGCATTGTGCCAGTCGTTTCTCCTGTTTGAGTGGTGCTGTTCGTATGTTTATATACATCTACAATGGCCTCTCACAATCGTGACGTTGGCAGAAAATATGAATCACATTTGAAAAATGCATGTCCCTAAAGACAGTTTCTGTTCATTTGCATAGGGATAACGGGACGATTTTTAAAAGAATGGAGAACTGGTCATGAATAAGAAATACATCAATGTAAAATGTGCTAACAGCCTTACAAGATACAGTGATTAGTTTATATCTCAATTTTGTGCTGACAGACTCCCTTTAAGGAGTAAAAAAAGTAACAAAAACTATATAAATTTGGTATTGCCATATTAATAACATTTTGACTGCAACGTGAACACCATAAAAATGAAGCCCATGTAAAAGTTGCACAAATGCAGTTTTTCTCTAATTCCACCACATTCTGAATTTTTTTTCTCCAGTTTTGATTTTATAATACGGTACCTTTTTAAGAAGTACAAATTCTTTCGGGAAAAATTAAGCGACTCTGTGAATAGAAAAATAAAAAAGTTAAGGTTTTTGAAAGACTGGGAGTAAAATATTAAAAAACGCAAAATGGCTGCAGCATTATGGGTTAATGTAATAATGATATTTCATTCTGTTTCAGTGTTCTTATTGTGGCCACTGGATTATCTTTACCAAATAAACTGAAATTTCCTGGAGAAGAGTATGCAGAGGGTTATGAGACCATTTCGATAGACCCTTCTAATTTCACGGGACAAAATGTACTCATCTTGGGTCGTGGGAATTCTGCATTTGAAACTGCTGAAAATATCCTGAGCTCCACCAGTTTTATACATATGATTGGACGTTCCAGAGTCCGACTGTCCTGGTCAACACACTATGTTGGGGACTTGCGGTAAGTACATGAAGGAATGCAAAAAAATTAAAATTCTGTTATTAGCATACAGTGAATTTACAAGTAGGAGACCAGGAAAGAGAAGCTTTGTCAGTGCTGCTGGGTATATAGGAGACACAGATAGTCGTTTGAAAAGTTTATTCGGACTATGAAATTTCACTGTTGTACTGTACTGACACCTTCAACAGGTCAGAACACATTCTGTTGCAAGTTATATAGATCACAGATATAACAAGACAATAGGGAAGACCCAGAAAGTGGTCATCACTAATTAAGGTAATTAGCCAGAGAGAAACAAATAATCAAAATGAAAATGGTAAATAGACAAATTAAGTGGCAATGATGGTATTAACCCCTTGGTGTCATAGCCAGTTCTGGACTTTATGACACAGCCCTGTTTTTCAAATATGACATGTCTCACTTTATGTGGTGATAGCTTTGGAACTCTTTTTAACTTTTCCAGATACTGTTGAGAATGTTTTTTTTTTTTTTTTGTGACACATTGTACTATGTGTTTGTTGTAAATTTGGGTCAATATTAGAGATGAGCGAACAGTGAAATATTCGATTCGAATAGCCTCTCAATATTCGACTATTCGAACGAATATCGAATCCCATTATAGTCTATGGGGAAAAAAGTTTGTTTCAGGGGAAACCACTATTCGACTCAGGAGGGTCACCAAGTCCACTATGACACCTCAGCAAATGATGCCAACACCTCTGGAATGCAACTGTGACAGCAGGGGAAGCATGCCTGGGGGCATCTAACACGCCCAAGTCCCAGTATTACACCACTATCACAGCCTATCAACTAGACACTTTCCAAACTCAATAGAACCTCTATGAAAGTGGAAAAATACTTGGAAACCTTCTTTCCTCCACAATAGTATGGACAGAAACACAAATTTAAAGCTAAAGAAACATTAGCATGCACCCCTTTAAATCACGATGCCCATGACAACCACAGATGGCATAGGTAATGGGAAATCCAACAGCCCCCACCCTTAACTGTCATTGTGTATGTGTGTGTGTGATGTGGTAAGACCTTCAAAAATTCACTTTTCTGGCCCTTAATTTGAGCCCTTCCAAATTAAGTTAGAATCCCTTAAGCTGAGCTACCAACAGAGATTAAGGCCCTTGAGGTGACTTCAGCCTTTTACCAGCAGAGTTTTAGGCTGTTTAAGTTAGTTCAACCTTGCACCAGCAGAGTTTTTTGCCCTTTGAGTGAGTTGAGCCTTGCACCAGCAGAGTGTTAGCCTCTTTAAAATTGTTAGCCCCTAAAACAGTGATTCCAAAACCATCACTCTCATTGTGTGGGATTGATGCAATGGATTGGACTGAGAACCCAGACATTGACCTTGATTTTAATAACATTTTGGCATCAAGTCCCGGGGGTAACTTTTAGTTAGAGGACCGCAAAGGTGGAGAATTGGCTGCAACCACTACTACCGGTACCCAGCGCCGCACCTCCCATGAGGCGACCTGAAGCGACCGCTTCAGGCGGCGCTATGCCAGGGCCCCGGGGAGGGGCGGCATTTTTGCTTACCTAAGCCAGTCCAGGAGCTGTCCAAGCTGTCCTGGACTAGCTTAGCGTCACCGAGTGGTGGATTGGGGAAGTCGCTGGAGCAGCGGTCCTCTCCGTGCCTGCTCTCTGCCTGCTAACGCCGCCCCGCCCCTCCCCCTTCGCCCCGCCCCCTCTGCTCCGCCCCCTCCTCGGGGGGGGGGGGGAGGCGGCTTTCTGTCATCCGCCTCAGGCGCGAAAAAGGCAGGTTCACCCCTGCCGGTACCTGTAAAGGTAATGTAGAATCTGATATTAGAGGACCACTCTACATTACCTCTACAGGGTTCTGATCAGGTGTTAATAGTCCAAACAACATGCTCCAGTACTTTAGGTGTAGATCAGAAACCACTTTCCCTTCCGACACCAGATTTAACCAAGGTTCATCATCATCCTGCTGAGATGGAGCCACTAAAGGAAACCTTGCCTTCCAAGGCATGTTCTGAACCTGCGACTGAGCCAAATCTAAACACAGAGTCCTTTGGATTCAAAGTGTCAAAAGACTTTAGAGACTGTTGAAAGTAATGGGATCCATAATGAGGAGTTCATCACAAGGCTGACAGACCCAATTCCAAACGCTGCACCACAAGCAACCAGCAGTCAGACTAAGATTGTCTTTTCTTCAAGTAAGGCACAAGATTCTTTGGAACCAGAACAGGAAAAGACAGTGATTTCCATTGCAGCAGTGCCTAGGCCATCTTTCAGAGCAGTTCATTCAGAGATTGAATTGGAGAAAAATAAGAACATTCTCGTACTGTGATCGAGTCTTCATGCACATTAATGGGCATGGACAACCTAACGTGGAAGATCCTCATGCTGAGCTGGCCTCATTACTGAACAAGATCAACCAGGATAATCTGGGCTGGAAACAGCCATTGGATCTTACTGAAAGGAATCGCCCTCGGTTTGGAAAGAAGCCATCTAAACGTTGCACCTTTAATTGAGTTGAGCATTGCAACAGCAGAATGTTAGGTCCTTTGAGTGAGTTGAGCCTTTATCCAGCAGAGATTTAGTTTTTGGCCCTTTGGGTGAGTTGAGCCTTGCACCAGCAGTGTTTTTGGCCCTTGAGGTGAGTTGAGCCTCGCACCAGCAGAGTTTGGGAGAATCAGTGTGGATTGAGCCTCTAACCAGCAGAGTTGGGGGGAATCTGGGTGGATTGAGCCTCTATCCAGCAGAATTTGGTCTCCCATTGGTCTCCCGTTCACATCTGCGCCCGGGACTCCGTTCTGCAGGTTTCCGTTTCCTGCTTGAAACAGGGCAGAAGACAGAAACCTGCCGGCATCTTTCAAACCCATTCATTCAAAAGGGTCCTTTTTGCCAGCGATCAGTGCTGGCATTAGCTCCGGGTCTCTGCTGTATAATACTGTAACTTAGCAGACGCCATATTTAAATTCCTGACGTCCACCCTACTTATTAACTAGTTGCAAAGTGAGATGGAACATCCTTCCTATGCTCTCTATGGGTCTCCTTAGTGTAATAATGTAACAATACTTAGCCTCCCCTGTACTAAATGTTGTAGCTGTCTGTTATCTAGGGCTAACCTAAATCAAAATTAATCTAACATTTTACCTTAATTCCGATTAATGGCTATTATTTCAGTCACGTCCCTTTTAAACAACGCCACCTTTACAGTATGAATAAGTGTAGGGCGAACCATGCAAGATTTGTCTTGCAAGGTTTTCCCTGGCGGTTTCGTTCAGATCGAACATGATTGAACCAAAACTGTTATTATTATATTGTGGGGTCTCTTTCGAATGCAGAGTATAATAAGTGGAGGGCCAGGAAGAGATGAGGAAACTTAAAAAAACAGTTACATAGTAGATGAGATTGGATGAGGACACAGGTCCATAAAGTCCAATCTATAACCCTACAGTCTTGATCAAGAGAAAGCCAAATAAACCTCATGAGTAGAGATGAGCGAACAGTGTTCTATCGAACTCATGTTCGATCGGATATTAGGCTGTTCGGCATGTTCGAATCGAACACCGCGTGGTAAAGTGCGCCATTACTCGACAGGAACTATGACACAGGTGACGTTGAAAAAAGTAGGAAAAACCCATTGGCTGCCGAAAACATGTGACCTCTAATTTAAAAGAACAGCGCTGCCCAGGTTCGCGTCATTCTGAGCTTGCAATTCACCGGGGACGGAGGTTTCCGTCCAGTTAGCTAGGGCTTAGATTCTGGGTAGGCAGGGACAGGCTAGGATAGGAAAGAGAAGACAACCAACAGCTCTTGTAAGAGCTAAATTCCAGGGAGAAGCTTGTCAGTGTAACGTGGCACTGACTGGCTCAATCGCCGCAACCCAGCTTTCCCAGGATCCTGAATGGAATACACTGACAGTGTATTCCCGTATACCCTACATATACACCCCCGATCCCCGTTCCAACGGTGTGCCCCCCCACCTTCACCCCAGAAATACCCAGCAAGTCCCCTAGCAATAGAATTGGGGCTATATACACCCACTATTTTTGCTACTGCCATATAGTGCCATTGTCTGACTGGGAATTCAAAGAATATATTGGGGTTACAAATACCTTCAAGTCCTGCCACTGCCATATAGTGCCATTGTCTGACTGGGAATGCAAAGAATATATTGGGGTTACAAATACCATCAAGTCCTGCCACTGCCATATAGTGCCATTGTCTGACTGGGAATGCAAAGAATATATTGGGGTTACAAATACCTTCAAGTCCTGCCACTGCCATATAGTGCCATTGTCTGACTGGGAATGCAAAGAATATATTGGGATTACAAATACCTTCAAGTCCTGCCACTGCCATATAGTGCCATTGTCTGACTGGGAATTCAAAGAATATATTGGGGTTACATATAACTTCAATTCCAGGGAGAAGCTTGTCAGTGTAACGTGGCACTGACGGGCTCAATCGCCGCAACCCAGCTTTCCCAGGATCCTGAATGGAATACACTGACAGTGTATTCCCGTATACCCTACATATACACCCCCGATCCCCGTTCCAACGGTGTGCCCCCCCACCTTCACCCCAGAAATACCCAGCAAGTCCCCTAGCAATAGAATTGGGGCTATATACACCCACTATTTTTGCCACTGCCATATAGTGCCATTGTCTGACTGGGAATTCAAAGAATATATTGGGGTTACAAATACCCTCATTTCTTGCTACTGCCATATAGTGCCAGTTTCTGACTGGGAATTCAAAATGCGCAAGGCTCCCGGAAAGGCACGTGGACGAGGCCGTGGGTGAGCTCGGGGGAATGGTTCTGGGGAGCAAGGTAGCAGTGAAGCCACAGGGCGTCCCGTGCCTACTCCTGTGGGGCAGCAAGCATTGCGCCACTCCACAGTGCCAGGGTTGCTTGCCACATTAACTAAACTGCAGGGTACAAACCTTAGTAGGCCCGAGAACCAGGAACAGGTCTTGCAATGGCTGTCGGATAACGCTTACAGCACATTGTCCAGCAGCCAGTCAGGCTCTGCCTCCTCTCCTCCTATTACCCAACAGTCTTGTCCTCCTTCCTCCCAAAATTCCCAAGCTTCACAGAACAATAACCCCAACTGTCCCTGCTCCCCAGAGCTGTTCTCCGCTCCTTTCATTGTCCCTCAACCTGCCCCTCCATGTCGCGATTCCACGGACCTAACAGAGGAGCATCTGTGTCCAGATGCTCAAACACTAGAGTCTCCTCCATCTCCGTTCGATTTGGTGGTGGATGACCAGCAACCCACCCTCATCGACGACGATGTGACGCAGTTGCCGTCAGGGCATCCAGTTGACCTGCGCATTGTGCGGGAGGAGGAGATGAGACAGGAGTTGGAAGAGGAAGTGGTGGATGATGAGGACACTGACCCAACCTGGACAGGGGGGATGTCAAGCGGGGAAAGTAGTGTGGATATTGAGGCAAGTGCAGCACCAAAAAGGGTAGCTAGAGGCAGAGGCAGAGGTCAGCAGCTTAGGCGAAGGCAGGCCACACCCGGAATCTCCCAAGATGTTCCAGTTCGTACCCAGCCCCGAAAAACTCCCACCTCGAGGGCACGTTTCTCGAAGGCGTGGAGTTTTTTCAAGGAATGCGCCGAGGACAGATATAGTGTTGTCTGCACAATTTGCCTCTCGAAATTGATTAGGGGCTCTGAGAAGAGCAACCTGTCCACCACTTCAATGCGCCGTCATTTGGAATCCAAGCACTGGAATCAGTGGCAGGCAGCAACGGCAGGACAAAGGCCGTCTGCCGTTCACGCCACTGCCTCTGCCTCTGCCACTGCCACTGCTGACTGTGCTGGCGATGCACTCCAGAGGACGAGCCAGGACACCACTTCATCTGCCTCCGCCACTTTGTTGACTTCTTCCTCATCCTCCCCTGTTCCTGTCTTATCTCCTTCTCCTGCACCATCAAAGGCACCATCAGGCGCTTCTTTACAACAACCCACCATCTCTCAGACATTGGAGCGGTGGCAGAAATACACCGCTAACCACCCACACGCGCAAGCTTTGAACGCCAACATCGCTAAACTGCTGGCCCAGGAGATGTTGGCGTTCCGGCTTGTTGAAACTCCCGCCTTCCTGGACCTGATGGCAACTGCGGCACCTCGCTATGCCGTCCCTAGCCGTCACTACTTCTCCCGGTGTGCCGTCCCCGCCTTGCACCAGCACGTGTCATTCAACATCAGGCGGGCCCTTAGTTCCGCGCTTTGCACAAAGGTCCACTTGACCACCGACGCGTGGACAAGTGCATGTGGACAGGGACGCTACATTTCACTGGGTGAATGTAGTTGAGGCTGGGACAGCTTCCCAAACTGGCCCGGTGTACCTCGTCTCCCCGCCTAACATTCCTGTCAGGGACACGAGAAGAACACCCCCCTCCTCCTCCACCGCCTCCTCCTCCTCCACCGCCTCCTCCTCCGCCACTGCCTCCTCCTCCGCCACCGCCTCCTCCTCCTCCTCCGCCACCGCCTCCTCCTCCGCTGTTAGATTGACCCCAGCTACGAGTTGGAAACGTTGCAGCACTGGCGTTGGTAGACGTCAGCAGGCCGTGCTGAAGCTGATCAGCTTGGGGGACAGACAGCACACTGCCTCCGAGGTGAGGGATGCCCTCCTCGATGAGACGGCAATATGGTTTGAGCCGCTGCACCTGGGCCCAGGCATGGTCGTTTGTGATATTGTGATAACGGCCGGAACCTGGTAGCAGCTCTGGAGCTTGCCGGACTCCAACATGTTCCATGCCTGGCCCACGTCTTCAACCTAGTGGTGCAACGTTTCCTAAAGAGCTACCCCAATGTTCCAGAGCTACTGGTGAAAGTGCGGCGCATGTGCGCCCACTTTCGCAAGTCGACAGTAGCCGCTGCTAGCATAAAATCTCTCCAGCAACGCCTGCATGTGCCACAACACCGGCTTTTGTGCGACGTCCCCACACGCTGGAACTCAACGTTTCAGATGTTGAATAGAGTGGTTGAGCAGCAGAGACCTTTGATGGAATACCAGCTACAAAACCCTAGGGTGCCACAAATTCAGCTGCCTCAGTTTCTCATCCATGAGTGGCCATGGATGAGAGACCTTTGTGACATCCTACGGGTGTTTGAGGAGTCCACAAGGAGGGTGAGCTCTGAAGATGCGATGGTGAGCCTTACAATCCCGCTCTTGTGTGTTCTGAGAGAATCCCTGATTGACATCAGGGATAACTCAGATCACACAGAGGAGTCAGGGATAGCATCCGATCCGTCACAGCTGGAGAGTAGGTCCACACATCTGTCCGCTTCATCGTGTTTAATGGAGGAGGAGGAGGAGGAAGAAGAGTTGTCCGATGATGTGATGGTGATACAGGAGGCTTCCGGGCAACTTCGAATCGTCCCATTGTTGCAGCGCGGATGAGTAGACATGGACGATGAGGAGGAAATGGAGTTTGAACTTTCCGGTGGGGCCAGAGGAGTCATGCCAACTAACACTGTGGCAGACATGGCTGAGTTCATGTTGGGGTGCTTTACAACCGACAAGCGTATTGTCAAAATCATGGAGGACAACCAGTACTGGATCTTTGCTATCCTTGACCCCCGGTATAAAAACAACAACTCCTCTAGAGAGGGGAGGGCCAATCGCATCAATGCTTGCCACAAGCAATTGGTGCAGAATATGATGGAGATGTTTCCAGCATGTGACGTTGGCGGCAGGGAGGGCAGTTCCTCCAGTAGGCGACCAAGTTCTCACCGGTCCACACAAACGAGGGGCACACTGTCTAAGGTCTGGGACACCTTGATGGCACCCCCTCGCCAAAGTGCCGCCACGGAGGGTCCTAGTGTCACCAGGCGTGAGAAGTATAGGCGCATGTTGCGGGAATACCTTTCCGACCATAGCCCTGTCCTCTCCGACCCCTCTGCGCCCTACACGTATTGGTTGTCGAAGTTGGACCTGTGGCTTGAACTTGCCCTATATGCCTTGGAGGTGCTGTCCTGTCCTGCCGCCAGCGTCCTATCTGAGAGGGTGTTCAGTGCAGCCGGTGGCATCATCCCTGACAAGCACACCCGTCTGTCAGCTGAGAGTGCCGACCAGCTCACTTTGATAAAAATGAACCACCACTGGATAGAGCCTTCATTTTCGTGCCCACCTGTGTAAAGCACCCCAACATGAAACTCCATGTCTGTGCTCAACCTCTCCAATTCCTCCGCATCCTCATACTCATCCACCATAAGCGTTGCACAATTCTGCTAATACTAGGCTCCCTCCACCCTGATTTCCCCCAACTCTGCTGGTTAGAGGCTCCCTCCATCCTGATTTCCCCCAACTCTGCTGGTTAGAGGCTCCCTCCACCCTGATTTCCCACAACTCTGCTAGTTAGAGGCTCCCTCCACCCTGATTTCCCACAACTCTGCTGGTTAGAGGCTCCCTCCACCCTGATTTCGCACAACTCTGCTGGTTAGAGGCTCCCTCCACCCTGATTTCCCACAACTCTGCTGGTTAGAGGCTCCCTCCACCCTGATTTGCCACAACTCTGCTGGTTAGAGGCTCCCTCCACCCTGATTTCCCACAACTCTGCTAGTTAGAGGCTCCCTCCACCATGAATTTCCCAAAACTTGGCTGTTTAGAGGCTCCCTCCACCATGAACTTCCCATAGCTTGGCTGTTTAGAGGCTCCCTCCACCATGAATTGGTCCAAACTGGGCTGGTTAGAGGCTCCCTCCACCATGAAGTTGGCCAAACTGGGGTTTTTAGAGGCTCCCTCCACCATGAATTGGTCCAAACTGGGTTTTTTAGAGGCTCCCTCCACCATGAATTGGTCCAAACTGGGCTGGTTAGAGGCTCCCTCCACCATGAATCTGCACAAACTGGGGTTTTTAGAGGCTCTATCCACCATGAATTTCCCAAAACGTGGCTGTTTAGAGGCTCAATCCACCATGAATTGGTCCAAACTTGGCTGGTTAGAGGCTCCCTCCACCATGAATTTGCCCAAACTGGGGTTTTTAGAGGCTCCCTCCACCATGAATTTGCCCAAACTGGGGTTTTTAGAGGCTCCCTCCACCATGAATTTCCCAAAACTTGGCTGTCTAGAGGCTCAATCCACCATGAATTGGTCCAAACTGGGCTGGTTAGAGGCTCCCTCCACTATGAATTGGGCCAAACTGGGGTTTTTAGAGGCTCCCTCCACCATGAACTTCCCATAGCTTGGCTGTTTAGAGGCTCCCTCCACCATGAATTTGCCCAAACTGGGGTTTTTAGAGGCTCCCTCCACCATGAATTTACCAAAACTTGGCTGTTTAGAGGCTCCCTCCACCATGAATTGGTCCAAACTGTGGTTTTTAGAGGCTCCCTCCAACATGAATTGGTCCAAACTGGGGTTTTTAGAGGCTCCCTCCACCATGAATTGGTCCAAACTGGGGTTTTTAGAGGCTCCCTCCACCATGAATTTGGCCAAACTGTGGTTTTTAGAGGCTCCCTCCACCATGAATTTGCCCAAACTCTGCTGGTTAGAGGCTCAATCCATCCTGATTTTCAAAACAAATGTTGGTGCCAACCTCAACTTACTACAAGGGCCAAATTCACTGCTGGTGACAAGCTCTCCTCACTCCAAGTGCCAAATACACATGTTTCAAGGTGTTTTCCTACTGTCAGAGAGGTGGTATTGAGTGTGTAAAGTGTGTAGTTGTTAGGCTGTGATGTTGGGGTAATAGAGGGTCTTTGGTGTGTTAGATGCCCCCAGACATGCTTCCCCTGCTGTCCCAGTGTCATTCCAGAGGTGTTGGCATCATTTCATGTGGTGTCATAGTGGACTTGGTGACCCTCCTGAGACGGATTTGGGTTTCCCCCTTAACGAGTATATGTTCCCCATAGACTATAATGGGGTTCGAACACACGAACAGTGAGCGGCTGTTCGAATCGAATTTCGAACCTCGAACATTTTAGTGTTCGCTCATCTCTACTCATGAGGCTTGTTCCAATTGCACCATGTCAGGGGAAAAAAATTCCTTCTCCAATCTGGCAATCAATCTAAAATACTGAATCAACTTGTCTTTACTTTTATTTAATAATACCATAATATTTTTCTGTTCAAAAAATGTTTCTCTCCTCTAGATTTTGAGGAATCCGCCTCAAAATCCGTGTGCAAAAATGGCTCCTATGAACTTCAATGGGAGCAGCTTGCTTTTTATTCCGCTAGCTAGTAGCAGAAAAAAGAAGTGAGATGACCTATCTTGCTGCGGATTCCGTGGCTGATTCAGCTCCACGGCTCAAGACATGCACCTGTTTAGGCCCATTCATTCGGGCCTAATCAGGAGCGGGATGCCGCGACAGAATGCTGATGCTGCATCGGCATCCTGTCGCGGCTGGCCGTGCAGAATGTTCACAAGGCGGAAAAGGTTTCCACGACCTTTTCCTCTGTGTGAACATACCCAAATACTGATTTTAAATGGATTTGCCGAATGCAGATGTGAACCAGGCCTAAGCATTCCAGACAGACAGCAACCAATCCATTTTGTTTTAACATTGAAGTCTATGGAAAACTGATTACTGATACTGATTACATACTGATAGCAATCAGTTTGCGTCTGTTTTGCACATACTCAAAATGAAGAAGGGGGAGGAGAAAGAAAAACTGATTGGTCAAAAACTGATTACATACTGATTAGGGTTCATTCACACTTGTACTCAGTATCCGGTGTGTGCATTCCGCCGGGTTTCCGTCTTCAGCCCCGGTGAAACTGGACAGGGGACTCATTCACTTGAATGGGTTTGTAAAGGTGACCGCCGATGTCCACCTACTGCCTGTCTGCAGGGTAACCGTTTTTTTTTGTTTTTTTTTATAGCCGGGCACAAAGTCGCACATACAGGACTTTGTGTCCGGCTAAGAAAACCGATTTCCCCGTGGACAGGCCACAGGCAGACAACGGCGGTCACCTTTACAAACCCATTAAGAATAACCCAGCGGTCAGCTTTAGAACCCATTCACTTGAATGGGTTTGTAAAGGTGACCGCCGTTGTCTGCCTGTGGCCTGTCCACGGGGAAATCGGTTTTCTTAGCCGGACACAAAGTCCTGCATGTCCGACTTTGTGCCCGGCTATAAAAAAAAACGGTTACCCTGCAGACAGGCAGTAGGTGGACATCGGCGGTCACCTTTACAAACCCATTCAAGTGAATGAGTTTAAAAGTTGACTGCGAGAAAAAACAGTCTCAGAAATACGTTGATAAGTTTATGCATCACACAGTTATTACCAGATAAAGTGAAACATGTCAGAGTTTAAAAATGAGGCCTGGTCCTTAAAGGGGTTGTCCAGGCAAAAATGGACAACCCTTTTAATTTTTAAATCACCCGGGGGGGTTGCCTGGACAAGGAGTTGCCTGGACAACCCCCTTTAAGGTACTTTTAGGCTGTGTTTTTAAAGGGGTCGTCTGGTATAAATAGAAATTCCTACATTACACCCTCCCCCCTCCTACTTTTTAAATTACATAATTTAGCAAAAATGTATAGTTACCCATACATCACATGACCTCCCCAGGCACATTTTCTGATTATCTGGTGATGATCCGTTTCCCCGTTTCCTGAAACAGAACAGTACCAGGGCAACAGGAGAATCCAGCAGGAATCACCAAAGGATCGCGCTCTCACAGAGTTATAGCACAGTGGTTCTTAACCAGGGTTCGATCGAACCCTAGGCCATATGCACGGTTCATTTTGTGTACCAGTAAAAAAACATATACCTATGTCCTGAATTTGAAAATAAATCATATATGATTTATCACTAAAGAAGGGTTCGGTGAATGTGCATATGAAAGTGGTGGGTTCAGTACCTCAAACAAGGCTAAGAACCACTGTTATAGCATCAGTTGAAATTCTTTAAAGTCGCAAAACACAACGTACATTTCAGGGTTAACACCCCTTTATCAAGTGTTCAAGGACAGGCGCTAGTCAAGTCAAGGACAGGGGCTTGTTAAGTGTTTAAGGACAGCGCCTGTCCTTGAACACTTGACAAAGGGGTGTTAACCCTGAAACGTACTTTGTATTTTGCGACTTCAATAAAGAATTTCAACTGATGCTCTAACTCTGTGAGAGTGCGATCCTTTGGTGATTCCTGCTGGATTCTCCTGTTGTCCTGGTACTGATCTTCAACACCCTTGGGTGTCTGGACCTGACTGATCCCATCATCATCAACCCTCTGCCAATTGGTTCTACTGTGATTCAAGTAGTTGTGAATTCCTCACATCTCAATAAGGTGAAAGTTACTGATCTATTGTCATTTCACTATCCTCACCCAGCAGTCCTTCACTATGCAGCTCAGTGCTATTATCTTTTATTTTTGGTCCAGAAATAGAATGTCACCAATACAACCCCCTCATACTCGCATGTCTTTCTTCCAGACTTTCTTCTATGGGAAATGGCTCCTCCTCCTTCTGTCACATCTGCCCGCATGATGCACAAAAGAGTCCCAGCTTTACACTGCAGCCAACATGCCATCTTTATTGTTCAAGTATGGGAGTCCAAAGGAGCCACCCACGCCTATGCAGTAGAGATGGAGTTCTGGTTACAGCACAGTGCCAGTACTGCTGTGCAGACACTAACAAAGTCAGAGTCAAAGAAGAGGAGGAGCCATTCCCTGCAGAAGGAAGTCTAGACAGGAAGAAGATGGATAAGTATAATGGGTTAGGGGTGGTGGTTTGAGTTAGTTGGAAAGGGGATAGTAGTGGGCAGACAGGGAGAAAGAGAGGGGGTTTAGAGTGAGAGGGGGGAGAAGTAAGAGACATGGTGTGAGAGCCTACAACTACCACCATGTATAGCATTTGCTAAAGCAACATGAAGCTACAGCATGTAAACAAATGCAGAAGATGCCAGGCGCTCCCAGAGAAACCCAGAAATCTCTCAACTCAAAACACTTCTAAAGGTATTTGGGTGCACTTATTAACCCATTGATAGCACATTTGTTCTTTATTACAAAAATATTTTTTGCCCAGAAAACCCTTTTAAGGGGTTAGTTGGTATTAGTTTATCTGTCGCGGTGTGTTTTGTATATAGTTGTATTACATTGCTGTCTATAGGTAATGTCACATCCATAGCAACAAATCATTGTTCAGAATTCCTTGTTAAATTGGCAAAATAGTTTTTCTTTTAGTTTTGATAAATCTAGACAATCTGCTCTGCTGTATACAGTTTACATGTAAAGCAATACATTTATTAGAATAGTTCATAAAGAGCACTAAATATACCTCAACCTGCTGCTTATTGGTGGAAGTGGTTACGCCATGTGACTTTTGCATTGAATCACAGAAAAAGCAAGTCATAGGCAATTCAGTTTCCCTTGTAGTTTTCAGCAACACTGACACATTGTTCTTTTCTTTTTACTCCTCTTTAGAGCTGTTAACAATGGTCTATTGGACACATACCAGCTGAAGTCATTAGATGGCCTCTTGGAAGGAGATCTTTCTGATTTGGCATTATACCGTGACGATTCGGGAAAGTTATATGTTACCCACAAGCATTATCTGAAGAGGGGCCTAAGCGCTGCAAGTAATCACTCAATGAAATCTGCCTCCATGCTTCCGCAGGATGATCTGGACAACTTTGCTGCTCGTGAACCATATGACCGTGTGATCCGTTGCCTGGGTTGGAAATTTGACTTCTCCATTTATGACAAGTATGTTACGGATGCTTAACCCCTTCTCGCCACAAGCATTTTTAGATCTTTGTTTTTCGTTCCTGACTCCCCCCCCCCCCTTCCCCACCACCACCTTCCAAACCCCATAACTTGTCTATTTTTCCGCTCTCAGAGCCATATGAGGTCTTAATGTTTACAGGACAAATTTTTCTTCATGCTGCTGCCGTTAATTATTCTTTACAAAGTACTGGGAAGCTGCGAAGAAAGTCAAAAAGGGGTGAATTTGAAGAAAAAGTGCATTTGTGCGACTTTCTTATGTTCACTGTGCAGTCAAAATGACATGTCATCTGTATTCTGTTTCAGTATGATTACGAGGATACCAAATTTATTTACATTTTAAAACCTTAACGTAATAATTTATTAATAATAATAATAATAATTAGAGATGAGCGAACAGTGTTCTATCGAACACATGTTCGATCGGATATTAGGCTGTTCGCCATGTTCGAATCGAATCGAACACCGCGTGGTAAAGTGCGCCATTACTCGATTCCCCTCCCACCTTCCCTGGCGCCTTTTTTGCTCCAATAACAGCGCAGGGTAGGCGGGACAGGAACTACGACACCGGTGACGTTGAAAAAAGTAGGAAAAACCCATTGGCTGCCGAAAACATGTGACCTCTGGTTTAAAAGAACAGCGCCGCCCAGGTTCGCGTCATTCTGAGCTTGCAATTCACCGGGGACGGAGGTTTCCGTCCATTTAGCTAGGGCTTAGATTCTGGTAGGCAGGGGTAGAATAGGATAGGAAGCAGACGATAAGCAACAGCTCTTGTAAGAGCTAAATTCCAAGGAGAAGCTTGTCAGTGTAACGTGGCACTGACGGGCTCAATCGCCGCAATCCAGCTTTCCCAGGATCCTGAATGGAATACACTGACAGTGTATTCCCGTATACCCTATATATACACCCCCGATCTACGTTCCAACGGTGTGCCCCCCCACCTTCTCCCCAGAAATACACTGGAAGTCCCCTAGCAATAGAATTGGGGCTATATACACCCACTATTTTTGCTACTGGTATATAATGCCAGTTTCTGACTGGGAATTCAAAGAATATATTGGGGTTACAAATACCCTCAAGTCCTGCCACTGCCATATAGTGCCAGTTTCTGACTGGGAATTCAAAGAATATATTGGGGTTACAAATACCCTCAAGTCTTGCTACTGCCATATAGTGCCAGTTTCTGACTGGGAATTCAAAGAATATATTGGGGTTACAAATACCCTCAAGTCTTGCTACTGCCATATAGTGCCAGTTTCTGACTGGGAATTCAAAGAATATATTGGGGTTACAAATACCCTCAAGTCCTGCTACTGCCATATAGTGCCAGTTTCTGACTGGGAATTCAAAGAATATATTGGGGTTACAAATACCCTCAAGTCTTGCTACTGCCATATAGTGCCAGTTTCTGACTGGGAATTCAAAGAATATATTTGGGTTACAAATACCCTCAAGTCTTGTTACTGCCATATAGTGCCAGTTTCTGACTGGGAATTCAAAGAATATATTGGGGTTACAAATACCCTCAAGTCTTGTTATTGCCATATAGTGCCAGTTTCTGACTGGGAATTCAAAGAATATATTGGGGTTACAAATACCCTCAAGTCTTGCTACTGCCATATAGTGCCAGTTTCTGACTGGGAATTCAAAGAATATATTGGGGTTACAAATACCCTCAAGTCTTGCTACTGCCATATAATGTCATTTTCTGCCTGGGAATTCAAAATGCGCAAGGCTCCCGGAAAGGGACGTGGACGAGGCCGTGGGCGAGGTCGGGGGAATGGTTCTGGGGAGCAAGGTAGCGGTGAAGCCACAGGGCGTCCCATGCCTACTCCTGTGGGGCAGCAAGCATTGCGCCGCTCCACAGTGCCAGGGTTGCTTGCCACATTAACTAAACTGCAGTGTACAAACCTTAGTAGGCCCGAGAACCAGGAACAGGTCTTGCAATGGCTGTCGGATAACGCTTACAGCACATTGTCCACCAGCCAGTCAGCCTCTGTCTCCTCTCCTCCTATTACCCAACAGTCTTGTCCTCCTTCCTCCCAAAATTCCCAATCTTCCCAGAACAATAACCCCAACTGTCCCTGCTCCCCAGAGCTGTTCTCCTCTCCTTTCATTGTCCCTCAACCTGCCCCTCCATTTCGCGATTCCATGGACCTAACAGACGAGCATCTGTGTCCAGATGCTCAAACACTAGAGTCTCCTCCATCTCAGTTCGATTTGGTGGTGGATGACCAGCAACCCACCCTCATCGACGACGATGAGACGCAGTTGCCGTCAGGGCAGCCAGTTGACATGCGCATTGTGCAGGAGGAGGAGATGAGACAGGAGTTGGAAGAGGAAGTGGTGGATGATGAGGACACTGACCCGACCTGGACAGGGGGATGTCAAGCGGGGAAAGTAGTGTGGATGTTGAGGCAGGTGCAGCACCAAAAAGGGTAGCTAGAGGCAGAGGCAGAGGTCAGCAGCTTAGGCGAAGCCAGGCCACACCCGGAATCTCCCAAGATGTTCCAGTTCGTACCCAGCCCCGAAAAACTCCCACTTCGAGGGCACGTTTCTCAAAGGTGTGGAGTTTTTTCAAGGAATGCGCCGAGGACAGATATAGTGTTGTCTGCACAATTTGCCTCTCGAAATTGATTAGGGGCTCTGAGAAGAGCAACCTGTCCAACACTTCAATGCGCCGTCATTTGGAATCCAAGCACTGGAATCAGTGGCAGGCAGCAACGGCAGGACAAAGGCCGCCCGCCGTTCACGCCACTGCCTCTGCCTCTGCCACTGCTCACAGTGCTGGCGATGCACTCCAGAGGACGAGTCAGGACACCACTTCATCTGCCTCCGCCACTTTGTTGACTTCTTCCTCATCCTCCCCTGTTCCTGTCTTATCTCCTTCTCCTGCACCATCAAAGGCACCATTAGGCACTTCTTTACAACAACCCACCATCTCTCAGACATTGGAGCGGCGGCAGAAATACACCGCTAACCACCCACACGCGCAAGCCTTGAACGCCAACATCGCTAAACTGCTGGCCCAGGAGATGTTGGCATTCCGGCTTGTTGAAACTCCTGCCTTCCTGGACCTGATGGCAACTGCGGCACCTCGCTATGCCGTCCCTAGCCGTCACTACTTCTCCCGGTGTGCCGTCCCCGCCTTGCACTAGCACGTGTCACTCAACATCAGGCGGGTCCTTAGTTCCGCGCTTTGCACAAAGGTCCACTTGATCACCGACGCGTGGACAAGTGCATGCGGACAGGGACGCTACATTTCACTGACGGCACACTGGGTGAATGTAGTTGAGGTTGGGACTGCTTCCCAAACTGGCCCGGTGTACCTCGTCTCCCCGCCTAACATTCCTGGCAGGGACACGAGAAGAACACCCTCCTCCTCCTCCTCCTCCTCCGCCACCGCCTCCTCCTCCGCTACCGCCTCCTCCTCCGCTGTTAGATTGACCCCAGCTACGAGTTGGAAACGTTGCAGCACTGGCGTTGGTAGACGTCAGCAGGCCGTGCTGAAGCTGATCAGCTTGGGGGACAGACAGCACACTGCCTCCGAGGTGAGGGATGCCCTCCTCGATGAGACAGCAATATGGTTTGAGCCGCTGCACCTGGGCCCAGGCATGGTCGTTTGTGATAACGGCTGGAACCTGGTAGCAGCTCTGGAGCTTGCCGAACTCCAACATGTTCCATGCCTGGCCCACGTCTTCAACCTAGTGGTGCAACATTTCCTAAAGAGCTACCCCAATGTTCCGGAGCTACTGGTGAAAGTGCGGCGCATGTGCGCCCACTTTCGCAAGTCGACAGTAGCCGTTGCTAGCTTAAAATCTCTCCAGCAACGCCTGCATGTGCCACAACACCGGCTTTTGTGCGACGTCCCCACACGCTGGAACTCAACGTTTCAGATGTTGAGTAGAGTGGTTGAGCAGCAGAGACCTTTGATGGAATACCAGCTACAAAACCCTAGGGTGCCACAAATTCAGCTGCCTCAGTTTCTCATCCATGAGTGGCCATGGATGAGAGACCTTTGTGACATCCTACGGGTCTTTGAGGAGTCCACAAGGAGGGTGAGCTCTGAAGATGCGATGGTGAGCCTTACAATCCCGCTCTTGTGTGTTCTGAGAGAATCCCTGATTGACATCAGGGATAACTCAGATCACACAGAGGAGTCAGGGATAGCATCCAATCCGTCACAGCTGGAGAGTAGGTCCACACATCTGTCCGCTTCATCGCGTTTTATGGAGGAGGAGGAGGAAGAAGAGCTGTCCGATGATGTGATGGTGATACAGGAGGCTTCCGGGCAACTTCGAATCGTCCCATTGTTGCAGCGCGGATGGGTAGAAATGGAGGATGAGTAGGAAATGGAGATTGAACTTTCCGGTGGGGCCAGAGGAGTCATGCCAACTAACACTGTGGCAGACATGGATGAGTTCATGTTAGGATGCTTTACAACCGACAAGCGTATTGTCAAAATCATGGAGGACAACCAGTACTGGATCTTTGCTATCCTTGACCCCCGGTATAAAAACAACATCTCCTCTTTTATTCCGGTAGAGGGGAGGGCCAATCGCATCAATGCAATTGCAAAGCAATTGGTGCAGAATATGATGGAGATGTTTCCAGCATGTGACGTTGGCGGCAGGGAGGGCAGTTCCTCCAGTAGGCGACCAAGTGCTCACCGGTCCACACAAACAAGGGGCACACTGTCTAAGGTCTGGGACACCTTGATGGCACCCCCTCGCCAAAGTGCCGCCACGGAGGGTCCTAGTGTCACCAGGCGTGAGAAGTATAGGCGCATGTTGCGGGAATACCTTTCCGACCACAGCCCTGTCCTCTCCGATCCCAATGCGCCCTACACGTATTGGGTGTCAAAGTTGGACCTGTGGCTTGAACTTGCCCTATATGCCTTGGAGGTGCTGTCCTGTCCTGCCGCCAGTGTCCTATCTGAGAGGGTGTTCAGTGCAGCCGGTGGCATCATCCCTGACAAGCACACCCGTCTGTCAGCTGAGAGTGCCAACCGGCTCACTTTGATAAAAATGAACCACCACTGGATAGAGCCTTCATTTTCGTGCCCACCTGTGTAAAGCACCCCAATATGAAACTCCATGTCTGTGCTCAACCTCTCCAATTCCTCCGCATCCTCATACTCATCCACCATAAGCGTTGCACAATTCTACTAGGCTCCCTCCACCCTGATTTCCCACAACTCTGCTGGTTAGAGGCTCCCTCCACCCTGATTTCCCACAAATCTGCTGGTTAGAGGCTCTCTCCACCCTGATTTCCCACAACTCTGCTGGTTAGAGGCTCCCTCCACCCTGATTTCCCACAACTCTGCTGGTTAGAGGCTCCCTCCACCCTGATTTCCCACAACTCTGCTGGTTAGAGGCTCTCTCCACCCTGATTTCCCACAACTCTGCTGGTTAGAGGCTCCCTCCACCCTGATCTCCCACAACTCTGCTGGTTAGAGGCTCCCTCCACCCTGATTTCCCACAACTCTGCTGGTTAGAGGCTCCCTCCACCATGAATTTCCCCAAATGTGCTGGTTAGAGGCTCCCTCCACCATGAATTTCCCACAACTCTGCTGGTTAGAGGCTCCCTCCACCTTGATTTCCCACAACTCTGCTGGTTAGAGGCTCCCTCCACCACGAATTTCCCCAAACTGGGCTGGTTAGAGGCTCCTTCCACCATGAATTTCCCCAAACTGGGCTGGTTAGAGGCTCCTTCCACCATGAATTTCACAAAACTGTGCTGGTTAGAGGCTCCCTCCACCATGAATTTCCCCAAACTTGGCTGGTTAGAGGCTCTCTCCACCACGAATTTCCCCAAACTGGGCTGGTTAGAGACTCCCTCCACCACGAATTTCCCCAAACTGTGCTGGTTAGAGGCTCCCTCCACCATGAATTTCCCCAAACTGTGCTGGTTAGAGGCTCCCTCCACCATGAATTTCCCCAAACTGTGCTGGTTAGAGGCTCCTTCCACCATGAATTTCACAAAACTGGGCTGGTTAGAGGCTCCCTCCACCATGAATTTCCCCAAACTGTGTTGGTTAGAGGCTCCCTCCACCATGAATTTCCCCAAACTGTGCTGGTTAGAGGCTCCCTCCACCACGAATTTCCCCAAACTGGGCTGATTAGAGGCTCCTTCCACCATGAATTTCCCCAAACTGAGATGTTTAGAGGCTCCCTCCACCATGAATTTCCCCAATCTGTGCTGGTTAGAGGCTCTCTCCACCATGAATTTCCCCAAACTGGGCTGGTTAGAGGCTCCTTCCACCATGAATTTCCCCAAACTGTGCTGGTTAGAGGCTCCCTCCACCATGAATTTCCCCAAACTGTGCTGGTTAGAGGCTCCCTCCACCACAAATTTCCCCAAACTGGGCTGGTTAGAGGCTCCTTCCACCATGAATTTCCCCAAACTGTGCTGGTTAGAGGCTCCTTCCACCATGAATTTCACAAAACTGTGCTGGTTAGAGGCTCCCTCCACCATGAATTTCCCCAAACTGTGCTGGTTAGAGGCTCCTTCCACCATGAATTTCACAAAACTGTGCTGGTTAGAGGCTCCCTCTACCATGAATTTCCCCAAACTGTGCTGGTTAGAGGCTCCTTCCACCATGAATTTCACTAAACTGGGCTGGTTAGATGCTCCCTCCACCATGAATTTCCCCAAACTGTGCTGGTTAGAGGCTCCTTCCACCATGAATTTCCCCAAACTGTGCTGGTTAGAGGCTCCTTCCACCATGAATTTCCCCAAACTGTGCTGGTTAGAGGCTCCTTCCACCATGAATTTCTTTACTTTTTTTTTTTTTACTTTTTTGGTAGAGTTGGAAGGGACCTCAAGGGCCATCGGGTCCAACCCCCTGCGAGTGCAGGTCTTCCTAAATCATCCCAGCTATATGTTTATCCAGATTCCGCTTGAAGATTTCCATTGATGGAGCGCCCACCACCTCCCGTGGCAGCCTATTCCACTCTCTCACTACCCTCACTTTTCTCACATTTCCCCAAACTGTGTTGGTTAGAGGCTCCCTCCACCATGAATTTCCCCAAACTGTGCTGGTTAGAGGCTCCCTCCACCACGAATTTCCCCAAACTTGGCTGGTTAGAAGCTCCCTCCACCATGAATTTCACAAAACTGGGCTGGTTAGAGGCTCCTTCTACCATGAATTTTCCCAAACTCTGCTGGTTAGAGGCTCAATCCACCCTGATTTTCAAAAGCAATGTTGGTGCCAACCTCAACTCACTACAAGGGCCAAATTCACTGCTGGTGACAAGCTCTCCTCACTCCAAGGGCCAAATACACATGTTTCCAGGTATTTTCCCACTTTGATAGAGGTTTTTTGGAATGTGTAAAGTGTGTAGTTGTTAGGCTGTGATGTTGGGGTAATAGAGGGTCTTTGGTGTGTTAGATGCCCCCAGACATGCTTCCCCTGCTGTCCCAGTGTCATTCCAGAGGTGTTGGCATCATTTCCTGTGGTGTCATAGTGGACTTGGTGACCCTCCTGAGACGGATTTGGGTTTCCCCCTTAACGAGTATATGTTCCCCATAGACTATAATGGGGTTCGAAACCTGTTCGAACACTCGAACAGTGAGCGGCTGTTCGAATCGAATTTCGAACCTCGAACATTTTAGTGTTCGCTCATCTCTAATAATAATACATTTAAAGGGATCCTATCATTTAAACACTTTTTTTTTCTAGCTGACACGTTGGAATAGCCTTAAGAAAGGCTATTCGTCTCCTACCTTTAACAGTCGCCTCCGGCCCTCCGTACGGTAGAAATACCGTTTTTTACCGGTATGCAAATGAGTTATTTTGCAGCACTGGCGGGCCCCAGCACTAAGACTGAACTGGGGGCTTCCCCAATGTTGCCAGAGAACTCTCTCCAGCGACGCCTCCATCTTCAACAGCAACCGCATCTTCTGCGTCTTCTTCGGGCTGGGGTCACACTACGACGCCTGCGCAGTCGGCGCTGCCATCGGGACGCAGGCAAGAGCCGAGTGCATAGGCTGGCCGGCAGCCATTTTTTGGAGGCTGCTTACGTGCATATGCGCAGTACGCTCCTGTTCTCCATAGAACTACGTACTGCGCATGCACGCGTAGCAGCCTCCAAAAAAATGACCGCCGGCCGGCCTGTGCACTCGGCTCTTGCCTGGGTCCCGACGGCAGAGCAGACTGCGCAGGCGCCGGAGTGTGACCCCAGCTGGAAGAAGACACAGAAGAGGCGGTTGCTGTTGAAGATGGAGGCATTGCTGGAGAGAGTTCTCTGGCAGCATTGGGGACGCCCCCAGTGCTGTCTGAGCACTGGGGTCCACCCCCAGTGCTGCGAAAGAACTCATTTGCATACCGGTAAAAAAACGGTATTTCTACCGAACGGCGGGCCGGAGGCGACTGATAAAGGTAGGAGACAAATAGCCTTTCTTAAGGCTATTCTGACATGTCAACTAGAAAAAAAAAGTGTTTAATGATAGGATCCCTTTAATAATTTAATTTAACCTTAATCCAAAACTGTGCCAAAGCATTTTTTTTCTAAAAGTCTCCATATTGTGACACTTTTTACTCTTTTTTTGTCTTTCCCATAAAGATTCTTTCAATAGTTTTTATTAAATTTTTCAATTAATAAAATCAGTAAAACAAAAGGTCACATGAAAGAGACAGAGGTAACAAAATGGTACAGACAATGGTGAGTCATGGACATCTCTTGGAGGAGACATGTCATTTTGGCTGCACAGTGAACACCATAACAACGAAGCCTGTAAGAAAGTCACACAAATGCACTTTTTCTTCAAATCCACCCCATTCAGAATTTTTTTTCCAACTTTCCAGTTCATTGTACAGAATAATTAATGGTAGCATCATGAACAAAAATTTGTTCCGCAAACATTAAGACCTCATATGGCTCTGAGACCAGAAAAATAAAAAAAGTTTTGTGGGTTTGGAAGGGAGAAAAAGTGAAAAACGAAAATCTAAAAATGCCTGCAGTGGGAAGGGGTTAATAATTTGAGAAGTTGTATTATGCTTTAACTCAACTCTTTGTCTAAAGTTTCACTTTCTTTAATACCTTCCTACTGCACAGTAATATTTTAACATCAGTCTCAACACACTCTCATTTTTTGTAGATCTGTTAGACTAAAGGCATCTTCGGGGCGTAAATGGAAATATCCCTTGCTAAAGCCAAATTATGAAGCAAAGCACAGCCAGGGTCTGTTTGTTGTGGGAACAGCCAGTCATGGTATTGACTTTCGGAAGTCTGCAGGTGGATTTATTCATGGATTCCGATACACAGGTAAAATAAACTTTTATAACCCTTTATAACATAACCCTTTCACAGCACATCGGCGACATTTTTACATTTTCATTTTTCTTTCATATGAGGGCATAATGTTTGCTGTAGAAATTGTTCTTTATAATGGTACCATTTATTATTTTGTACAATATTTTGGGAAGCTGGAAAAAAAAATCAGAATAGGTCAAAATTGGAGAAAAAGTGCATTTTTAAGGGCTTTTGTTTTTACAGCATTCATTCTCAAACTGAAACCCCCCTTTAACTCCTCAGTTCAATAATATAACTGTGAAAAAGAAAAAAAGTAATAATACATAGGGAACTCTCCAAGAAGTAGCTGTGAAAAAAAGTGTAGTACCGTGTATACTCGAGTATAAGCTGACCCGAATATAAGCCGAGGCCCCTAATTTTACCACAAAAAAATTGGGAAAACTTATTATAGTTATTGAGTATAAGGCTAGGGTGGGAGGGGAATGCAGCAGCTACTGGAAAATTTCAAAAATTAAATTAGATACCAATAAAATTTCATTAACTGAGACATCATGGTCATGTGCATTACAGCTTAGTAACTCCATGTGCTTCATAGTAATAGCAGTTAACCCCATCATCTCTCACATTAACCCCCTGAGTGCCTCAGATAAGGGTTACTGATATGTGAGAGACATGGAGGTAATAATTATTACATTAAACATTATCAAGGTAATTTATTATTACCTCCATATGTCTCACATATTAGTAACCCTGCATAAATTAAGTGAAGGGGGAGTGTCCTATATCATTACTGTAGAAACCACTGAAGAACACTCCCCTTTCACTTAATTTATGCAGGTCCTTGCAGTCCTGTGCCACGTGACTCGAGTATAAGCCGAGAGGGGCTTTTTTAGCATAAAAATTGTGCTGAAAAAGTCAGCTTAAACTCGAGTATATACGGTACTTTACTTACCCTGTGCAATGTTTCTACTCTGACCACTACAGCATTTTTCAAGCAATAAAGTGATGCATATATTGAATTTATATAATCCAATACATAATAATTGTGACATAATTGACAAGTTGATCCAGGGGTCTATTCTGATTGCCAGATTTAGAATTAGAAGGAATTCTATTTTCTGACATTTAGCAATTGTCATCAGCCTTGTGGGTTTAGCCTACACTATAGGTTATAGGTTGGACTTGTGACTTTGTTCAGCTTCATCTTTTATGTGACTATACTTGACAATCAATAAAAATATGTACAATATTCAAATTCATTTTCATTTTCTGTCTTTCCAGCTCCCAACAGCAGAAAGCTGAAATAGAGAAAATACAAATTAATACAATTTACCCTGTAGCATTATTTGGGACTCAGTATGGATGTACTGAATGCTGTTAACTATTATGGCCTTTCCTTCCACCTTGCAATATAATATGTATGTTCAGCTGTTTTCCACTACCAATATGACCACCACAGGTTCTATTATGTCACTTCCTCAAGTAAGATGGTAATAAACCATTCTTACCTGCTCTCTGGGATGTCTTTTTGTCCAAACAGCCGGCTTCTTGCTTCTGCAGCTGTATAACTCTGCAAGGACATACAGATGTTTCCTTGCAGAGTAGGAAGCAGAGCACCTGGACATATATATGTCAGTCAATGGGTTAATCTGCTTAAGGTGTAGCTGTACTGTTTTGCACTTTATTCATTAGCTCATTGATATTTTATCGTATTTAGTGTGCCTTATATATAAAGCAACTATAAGGTTCACAGCTGTGACAGGCCCCACAGCTCTCCCTCACTATACCACAACTGAATGATTTTTTTGGATTGCCTTTTTGATTTCCTTTAATCACCTGCAGTCTGTCTTATAATTTTTTGACCCCCTGCCATCCAGTGAGCTAGAATGAAAATATTTATGATACAGAGTCTTCCACTGTCAGAAAGAAGAAAGTTAAACCCTGAAAAAATAGCATTTAGTCAGCAGCATGTAATCAAGGAGGTAATCTGTAGGGGAGGATGTAGCAAAAAGAGGCATGATTAGTACTTGGGGTGCACTGACAGGAGGTGAGGATGATAGAAAACTTGTGTGCGCAGAGTCTTCATGGTGTTTTGGGCCCAGATACAGAAGGTTACCAGAAGAATCTGGTAACTAGAATATGCTAAAGAAAACCAGCTTGCACATTCCAGTATTGGCGATAATATAACACAGACCACAGACATAGCAGGTAATGGCAAATAATCAATATTGTATTTGCGGGAGTCAGACACCCAGAACCTCAGCTGATCACCAGTACCCAGAGTGGATCTCAGTTTTGTTTACATGTCTGAAATCTATAGGACAGTTCTGCAATACCTAAATTCCTCGCTACAGCGAGTGAGCAGTGTTGCTTATGGTATATAAACAGTAATGAGAGCCACGCTCTTTGGGTACTGGTGATCTGCGGGATCCCATGTGTCTGATATTCGCTGATATAATGTTGATGGCCTATCCTAATGTCCATCAATGTTAGAAATTGTATAATACCTTTAATTTTGTAGTTTGAAGAATACTAGCATTTTATTATTGAAATTCTTAATTTGCACACCTGTGTAAATCTGTTGCATAGTATTTATATATGCATAATGTTTAGTCTGATCCATCTTCAACCTAGCCGTATAAAATTATAAATTGGAAAGGGAAATATACCCTTACCTGACTATATTTACTGCATGTAGACAAAATGTTTTAGGTTTTTTTGTTTTGTTTTTTTTAAAGCTCGATCTGTATATCGCATGATGGAGAACCGCTACCACAACATTCCCTGGCCATCAACTCATTATCCAATCTACCAACTTTTAAATGTATTACTGAGACGTATGAATGAAGCATCAGGCCTTTACCAGATGTTTGAAGTCCTGGTTGATGTGGTTCTTCTTGGATCGTAAGTCCTTGTCGTACTCTCAAAATAGATAAAACTGATAAGACCATACTTGTCTTTTGTCTGTATTCGCAGACTACACTCTGCCCAAGTGTGTACTGTTTTCCTGATTACAAGCCCTTAGGCGTTCAGTAATCCATTCGGGGAGTCTGCATGGGGACACCCCAAACGCATTGGCAAGTGGTGAGCTTATGAAAGCACACGGACCCCATAGACTATAATGGGGTCCATGTGCTTTCTGTGCGGTGTCCACACGGAATATGCGGACAGAAAAGTAATTCTTGAGCTACTTTCCTGTCCGTATGACTTGTGTGGGTACCGCGTGTAAAGCACATGGGCTTCATTATAGTCTATAGGGTCTGTGTGCTTTCCCTGTTCACCTCTTGTCAATGCATTCGGTAGTCCGTTCGGGAAGTCCCCATGCGGACTCACCAAATGGTTTACCGAACGCAGATGTGAACCAGGCCTCAGACTTCTTGTCTCTTTGCAGTGTTTGAAGCCTATTTTTTGTATACAAATTCCGGCTATGGAATAAATTCTGGGTTTCACGAAAATATCAAAATGGTATCCACAGTGGAGCGTTATTAAGCATGTATAAAAGTTGAGGCATTCATACCATCTTGACTAGGTTACCAGTTCCAATAAGGGTAGTTTTCACAAAGTATGTTGTTATGTTTGAGATACAAGGCCAAATAACAGCAAAAGTAGAAAGTGGCTGATAACAGCGAGTAGAACAAGCTATTTAAAAGCAGCAGCACAATGAGATAGACAGACCCCCAAACACCTTCACCAATGCCAGCTGCAAGACCACATGAGCATCCAAATTATCACCACCAGAAATTGTACAGGAAATAAACACTCCACAAACTGAAATCAAACCAGAACCTCAACTAACACTGCAGATCAGAAACAGGAAAATAATCGTCCAGGCAAAGAGTCAAAATCAGGAGAAGTTGTTAGAGACAAAATCAGGAGACAAAAGCGATATCCAGTAGAAAGCCAAGGGTTAAATCTGAATGGGAACGTCAATGGCAGAATCAACAGGCAAACAAATAGCCAGAAAACAAGCCAAGGGTGACAAAAGCAATCCAATACACACAATCAGGTTCAGAGCCAAACTAGAGAACTAAATTAGCATGCAACCCGAATCAGGAGGGAGGAGTCTTATATAAGCCTCCTCAGCTGCTAATTGGACAAGCACAGGCAACTTTTGAAACTAAATCCAATAACCAAAAAACTAAGTATATTGATAACAGCTCACCATTACGCAGTTCAAGGTGCACGATTCTTGCTTTCGGACTTGGGAAAGCTGAGACCATTCACATCCATGTTACTTAAGTGAAAATCCGCATCTCTTGACTGTTGCTTAAAATTTAACTTTTAATTCATAGTTTAAAACATCACAAAAACATAAAGCGTGAAAAGTTGGGAAAGTACAAAAAGGAAAAAGTGAAATAAAAACCGCAGTCACTGCATTAGTAGCTTACGCGTTGCAGGACTCGTGTGTCCCTTACTCATAGCTCTTTCGATCTGCCAATCTATTTAAAATTGGGTATCACTTATATTTGGGGATAATATAATCATATGTAGAGGGCTATGATCCAAAGGGGAGCAGCACAGACTTACCCCAATTAAATTGTATCCCAAATTTATCTTGAAACTTAGAAATAGCAGTCATAATTGCGGGTATGTAGCATTCCAAATCAGACACATATAGCACCATATTGTCTGCATATAAGGAAATACATTTCTCCCCATCTCCACATGTGAAACCAACAGTATCAGGAGAACTACAAATTAAGCAAGTGAGGGACTCCACAATAAGTGTGAATAGGAGACAGGCAGGGAACATCCCTGCCTAGCCCTCTATCCCAAAGCAAACAGAATAGACATACCTCAGTTTACCTGTATTCACATGTAGGGTACTATGGTAGTCAGAAGAACTTGCATAATAAATTGTGTAATACATTGTTTTCTTTAACCCATTGTGAATCTGTAAATACTAGCTTTAAATAAAAATATTAGTAAAAGAAAATGAATTGTGTAAATTTTACCTCCATTGTGTCTTAATTCCTGTTGAACACTTATAGGGTTCAAGTCAAACAGCAATTTTTTACATTTTCAAGAATATTTCCAAAATGGACTAATTCAAAGTATCTTAATCGTTGGTATATGTATCTATGTATATGTATCTATGTATATGTATCCTTTGTATATGTTGTTTTGACTTATTTAAGAGGTGCAGTTTTGAAAAAATGGGGTGATTTATGGGTATTTCTAGTAGAGAGACCTTTCAAAACCCCTCCAGAACTGAATTAGTCCATTTTGGAAATGTTTTTGAAAATGTAAAAAATTGCTGTTTGACTTGTTGCCTAGTCTTAGTAAACACGATGGACAACAAATTAGGTAATCTGTTGTACTTTTCACCTACTCTAGACCCTTTTCTGTCTTTTCAAAAAGTCAGCTCTGCCAAGTCTTAGATGTCCATTATGAATCAAGAACCTGGAGCCTACGTGTAACTAAAAAAATAAACCGCTGATAGTACATGACTGAACATCTATATTGTGGTTCTGGGTTTTTACCATTCTTGTGATTTATTTGTAGAGTACCATTAATTCCATGGTGCTGTACATTTGAGGGTTTACATACAATACACAATATACACAAAACAAGTACAATACTAACATTGATCAACTGGAATAGTGGGACATAGGGCTCTACTCGCAAGAGCTTACAGTCTGAGGGAAAGGGGATAGAGACAGTAGGTCAGAGTAGAATGTGTTCAGATGGTGGTGTGGTGGCAGTACTGTTATTGAAGGTTGTAGGCCTTCCTGATTAGGGGAATCTTCAAGGTCTTTTTGAAACTTATGTGTCATGGTAGTGAGTTCCAAAGTATGGTGGTTGCACAGAGAAATCTTGGAGACAGTTGTGTGAATAGCGGATAATAGCAGAGCGGAGTAGGAGGTCTTTAACCCCTTCAGGACCGGGCCTAAAAGTCCCTTAAGGACCAGGCCTAATTTTTCAAAACTGACGTGTCACTTTATATGGTAATAACTTTGAGACCCTTTAATTTACACAAGTGATTTTGAAATTGTTTATCTATAAAAAAAAATAATTTGGAAATTTGATAGAAATTTCAAAAAAATTGTAATTTTCAAAACGTGAAATGCTCTGGCTTTCAAACAGATAGTCATATTAACCAAATACATGAATAAATATTATCTACCATATCTCTGCTTTATATTGGCATCATCTTTTGATTGTCTTTTAATTTGTTTTGGACATTACAAGGCTTACACGTGTAACAGCAATTTTCTAGATTTACAAGAAAATTCCCCAAACTAATTTTTTAGGGACCCCTTCAGTTCTGACGGAGATGATAAAGGCCTATATATTAGAAACCCCCCCATTAAAAAATCACCCCATTTTCAAAACTAAACTCCTAAAATAATGCAAAACAGAATTTGGGAAGTTTATTAACCCTTTAAGATTTCACAGGAATTTAAAAAAAAAATGGAGGTGAAATTTAGACATTTAATTTTTGTTCACTAACACATTCACAAAGGGTTAAAGGAGAAAATACATCTGGCAGTTTGTCATGCAATTTCTCCCGGACACAGAAATACCCCACATGTGGGTGTAAATTGATGTTTGGGCACATGGCAGCGCATGGAAGAGAAGGAACGACACTGGGAGTATGACAAATAGATTGTGCTGGAATATTTTTCCGGTGCCATGTCTCATTTGTAGAGCTCCTAAAGTAATAAAACAATGAGCAGAATTTGGGGGGCTTTATACTAGCCTCTGCCCGCGACTTCGTCTGCGTGTTGTTGTTATTAGTAGGATTATTTAAAAAAAAAAAAAACAACAACTTTTTTTTAAAATTTGTCCTAGAAGGACACTAGAACTAGCGATTAATAGAGATAATCGCTGGTTCTATACTATAGACTTGCAATACACTTGTATTGCAGTCTATAGAGGAAGTTAGCTTATGCAGACGCATGACTGCAAATTCTAGATGCCAGAAACCCCCAATCTCACCGCAGGGGGTGCAAGATGACAGAACCCTTTGGATGCAGTGGACATGTTTGACCGCTGCATCCCAAGGGTTAAAAAAACCATTGGAGCTCAGCTTTAGGTGGAGGAATTGATTGGTTGAGCTCTGATATGTGTGAGGGGGGTAAAGTAATACCATGTTTCCCCCGAAAATAAGACATTGTCTTATATCAAATTTTGGTCCTAAAGATATGCTATCTCTTATTTTTCCTGTCCCCCCCCCCCCCAATCCCTGCTAAATATTATGTCATGACCTGATTGCGTGCGTGTGTTGGTGTATGTTTCTGTCGGGGATTCGATCCGGGCTTCTGTGATCTGCTGGTGGGTTCCCTACCATTGAGCCATCAGTGTGTACATGGTGTTCTGGTCTTCTGAACACACTTGGGGTTATAAGTGTAACCTCAGGTGTTATGTATTGCCATTATCCTATGGAAGGAGGCTGGGGCCTTTATTAGGCAGAGAGCTGTCTCCACCAGTTGCTGGTTTTCATGGTTCCAACTTAGAATTCTTGGCCTTAGGAGGAGGAGGAGTGTTTTGTTTGTGCTTACAGACTAGAAAGGAGTTTGAGTGTTGTTTGTGTGTGAGTTTGTTTTTCTCTCCACACTTCTACTCTGCCCTGCCCTTCACGTCTGTTTGTTTGGCACTGTCTGGTTGTTTGAGGTGGGTTCCAGTTTATTTTACCCCAGTCTCGTGTTTACCCTTTCCTCACCTCTCCACTGTCCCTCTCCTCATTCCTCTTGTTTTGTACTTTGTTGTGCTGCGTGTCAGTTGTCCAGCACCTCCCGTCCTGTTTGTTTGTCCGCAGCTGCACCTTTATTTCTGCAGGGGTCACCACCCTAGAATCCCCAGTCCCTAGCTTCTTGCAGCTCTTGCCCTGTCTGTCTGTCAGGTCTTCGTGCTAGAGAGCCAGGAGTCGTCGGCGCCAAGGTTAGCTTGGAGACAGCTGACCACCACCCGTAGGCAGGGCCTAGCTAGCCACCGTAGTGCCAGGGATAGTCTCCTTCCCCTGTCTCCTTAGCGGTGCAATCTGCAGCCTGGAATCTGTGTCTGGACTCTGACACGAACGTGACACATTAGCGTTATTTGATTAAATAATCAAGTTCTTACCAGTGAAGTACGTTTGCTGTGCAAAGAACAATACCGTATGGAGAAAAGCATTGCAGCCGGCTCAACGTTTTGCATGGAGTTTCGTGTGTGCTGCTGCGCTACGCTGAGATGTGCTTGCTGCGCAAAGACTGTATGAAGAAGAACATTGCAGCCGCTGCTGTGATACATTGTATCCACTGTTCCTGCTGTTGTGGGATGAGCTGGGAGCTTAGTGTATGCACAGTGGGCATCTCCCAGCTCATCCTACAGCAGCAGGAACAGTGGATACAACGTATCACAGCAGCGTCAGCAGCCAGCATACCTGTGCACACGGAACATTGCGCACAGTGTTCAGCCGACTGCAATGTTTTTCTTCATACAATCTTTGCGCAGAAAGCACATCTCATGGGTAAGAACTTGTTTATTTAATCAATGTTTAGTGGGGGAAGGGCAGGAGGGTTTTCAATAGGTCTTATTATTGGGAGATGTCTTACTTTGGGGGTGTCTTATATTAGGCAGTTCAACAAAACCTCTGCTATGGCTTACTTTTGGGGGATGACTTATTTTCGAGGAAACATGGTAGTGGTATTATAGAAAGCCGTGTAGCATCTGTGTCCTAGAGCAAGGATATGTCAGAAAGTATGTGGATGTCAAGGCTAGAGAGGATGGATAGAGAGCAGAGTCAGGTGAAGATGAGGTCCTGTATGTGTCCCCCTATGTGAGTGACCGAGAAGGACCACTGAGAGAGACCAAAGGAGATGGTGAGGGATAGGAGTTTGGAAGCAGAAGGGTGGTTTGAGTCAAAAGGGTTGTTGAAATCAGTCATGATGTTAGTGGGGGTGTCAGTGGAGAGGAAGTGCATTAGCCAGGTGGGTGAATTGGTCAATGAAGGTGGTAGGTCGTCGTGGTCAGTATATAACAGCCACTTGGAAGTTGGAGAGTGAGTAAATGGGAAAGAGAGCAATTAAAAGGAAGGGAGGGTAATAACAGGTAGTGGGTGGATTAGGGTAAAGGAGAAGATATCAGACAGGAGAAGGCCAACACCTCCCCCACGTTTGTTGTTGAGTTGGGAAGTGTTGCTAGAACAGGTGACCACTATAGGAATGTGCAGCAGGAGAGGTGGTGTCTAACGGTATCAGCATGTTTCTGTGATACCAAGAAAAGAAAGTTTACAAGAAAGAAAAAAGGCATTGGGTGCAATCCAGTTTCTGTCAGGGAAGAACTGTGAACATATAGGCGCAATAACCATTATAATTTAAATTTGTTTAAAAAGCACAGCTCTCAATAGTAGGTAAAGCTTATTAGTGATAATAACCATCAGTTACTATATTAATAACTTTCCGTTTTCATTTAATCTTTTTAGAGATTCTACCACCTTTGAGTACCTAGAGGAAGTGCCAGCTGGAAGTATCCCCAATGTAGAAAAAAGCACTGGACGGAAGATATATAACACAGGAGTATTTATTTTAGTCATGGAGTATGGAAAGAATTTTTCTGGACCAGACAAAGATGTGTTCCACTATAATCGTGCTATTGGTGATGCAAAAGCTGCATGGCGTTCCAACTTCTTACATCCTGTCATTTACTATTATAAACAACTCCCATTAGGTATTTAAAATAAAAATTACATTTAAAGGGAATAAATTGGGGCAATGTTTACCTTTTAAAAGTTTTTAGTTCATACACAATTAATGCAGAAGCAAAACAAGGCCAGATATGCGAAGAGTATACCCAAAAAAAGAACAACCACATCTGAAAAAAATTCTTAAAAAAGTTTAAGAAATTTTATTTCATAATGCATAAAAAACATATAACATTACAAGGGGGAAGTGAAACGTAAAAGACATCCACAAAAATACCATATATCCGACCAATAAGACACAACTCCTCCAGGCATAATGTATCACAGTCAACTAGTGAGCATGGAATAATACAAAAGAAACTTGAATAATGGGGTATCGGCAACCTAAATAAATATACAATACCTAAGGTGTGCCGAGAAATGAAGAGGATTTAGTATATTCAGGGGAGAAAAAGAACCCCAGTAAAATCATGCACCATCAAGGCACAGCAAACGGTGTTGTTATAAACAATCCAAGATCACATATTACAATAATTAAAGCATACCTTTAGAAGGGGGAGAGAGTGTCACACACACCCAACGCACGTTTCACCTGTTAGAACAGGCTTCATCAGGGGTGGGATTATGGCCAGTAGCCTCAGGGGGAGGTGTTACCACTACTCCATACAATTGTGAGGTGTTTGGTCTTATATCTCATTAAGCCAGAAGGCATTTACCCATTGCTCCTTTTGTCTATGAGGGAGATAGATCTATGAGATGAAGAGGGCTTGAATATTAGGATGTGTCTATGATGTGTCTATGTAGTCAGTCTGACCACTTTGGGTTTTTTTAACCTATTTTTGTTAAAACAACACTATTTTATTGATACATTAATTAATAAAAGTGAAGTTTTAAACGTTTTCTTTATCTGGTAAGTCTTCCAAAAGGATCTTGTTTCCTGTCTGTGAGCCCTTAACACACAGTGAATAGCATACCGTAATTTATCTGCCTCCCCAAAAATAAAACAATTCATAGATTAATATATTATGTTTTTGCAAAATACAACTGCTGCAGTTTTTATTATGTTCATTTTCACTGCTGGAAGTCTGCTGTATTTGATTATAGTTTATTGAACATATTTTTTCCTATGTACAGAACAGCAAATGGAGTTGCGTCCACATGGTTGGCCTCTACCACGTCCGGACCACATTCACCATGTCGTGGAGGATTTTCTTACTGATTGGACTGGCCCTAACTCTCATATGCTCCCATTACGTCGCTTTCTTGAAAATTGTTTACAAAAAGACCTTAGAACTTTTTATGCAGGTAAGATTTCTGCATAATCCTTTGAATAATTTTAAATGTGTCTAGAATGCAACATTCAGGTAGAGGAAAGATTTTATTTTTTCTCTGTTCCTACCACATCCAGTTTAGAACTTCTTGAGAGAGCTAATTTTTCAAATCAACTTTCAAAGGGAAGAAGGGGCTTCAGTAAGGCAGATTTTTCTGGAATTCTTTTAGGCATCATGATACATATACAGAGACCCCAAGGTACCAGAATGGTAGAAATCCCCAATAAATGACCCCATTTTGGTAACTACGCTTTCAAGGAATTTATCAAGGGGTATAGTGAGCATTCTGACCTCTCAAGTCTTTCACAGAATTTATTAACCTTAAGCTGTGAAAACAAGAGAGTATATATATATATATATATTTTTTTTTTTACAATAAAATGTAATTAAATTATTCATTTTCCCAGGTGGTTTAAGAATAATAAGCACCTCCCAGATTCTATTAAAGAATATAGTGTGAATTTTGATCTCACATGTGTTCACAGAATTTATTGAAAGGAGTCTGTCAGCAATACATTTTTTTCAAATCCTTGTAGCAGTGACTCTACAGCAGAGGTGGGCAATTAATTTTCCCATGAGGCCGCATAAGAAATTGAAACTATTCTAGAGGGACATGCACGCTGTGGCAAATTTAGCTCCACCCACTTCTATGTTGACCGCCCATTCTCAATCATCTTTTCATGTGCCCCCACAAAGTATAATCCTCCTACAGTCATTATATGCCCCCACATTATAATGTTCCCTTCCAACTACCCCACTGTATTAAGTCCCTCTCCTGGGACTCGGGCAGCTGGAAGCAACAATTAAACCGTAGGGGTAGCTGGAGGGTGACATTAAACTGGGGGCAACTAGAGGCAGAAAGGTCCCCCTCCAGCTACCTGCACGGTTTAATGCCCCGCTCCTATTGTCCCCAGTTTAAAGTCCCCCCAATTTAAGTGCCCCCTTCATCTACCCCCAGTTTCATGTCCCCCCCTCCATCTCTCCCCCAGTTTCATGTCCCCCCTCCATCTCTGCCCCAGTATAACATTCCCCCTCCATATCTGCCCCCATTATGACATTCCCCTTCCATCTCTGCCTCTAGGTTACTGAGACACAGACAGACAGGCACACACACACACACACACACTCTCACACACACACTCTCCACCCTGTATGTCACATCCCCCCTCCCTCCCCTCTCAGTACCTTAGGACACACACTACATGTCTCTATCTTCTTGCACTGTCTTGCTGGCACTAAGACACACCTCCCTAGACACGCCTCCCTAGTCAAGCTATGCGGGCCGGACTGAATCAGTCGGGGCTGAATATGGCTCCCAGGGCGTACATTGCCCAGGTCTGCTCTACAGCTTAATTGTAACTATAGTCTCTAACCCCCCAGTCTCGTGGTATTCTGCCAAGGCCTGCAGCATGCAAGATCCAAACAAGGTTTGACCCTTGAAAAAAAGGAATAAAAAAAAAGAAGAGGAAAAAGAATATATATATATATATATATATATATATATATATATATATATATATATATATATATATAAATTTCTATTTGTGGGCAGGTTACCTGTTGGCACTATTCTTTTATTTTGATATTATTGGGGGGGGGGGGGGGGGGTTGTTCTTCCACCCCCTTTTACTATGTTTGGTTATTGGGATGGGGTTTGCCTTATGGGAGTGTTTATTATATCTCCATTCTTTTGTATCACTCCCTTTGCCGTCTTTTCACTGTCGAATATACTACTACATTTAGTGACATGCCCGTTTCAATTTACCATCTTGTATTTCGACTGGCGTCAAATTGGTTAAGTGCTTTTACAGGAGTTCATACTACACTGTGTTATACCATGTTGCAACTCTGTATGCTATGTGTGGGCGGGTTTTCACCACTACTGTTCTATTATTGTTCTTTGTATTTGCATTATCAAGGGTGTGTCTAGATTACTCCACCCCTTGCCTTTTTTAATTGGTTTTGTGGAAGGGGGCTGCTCTATAGGAATATTCATTAAACTTCCATTATAATGCAGTATTTGCACTCTCTGACTTGCACCCCTTGTCCCATCACTATAAATCATACTTTATCCATCGGTTATATAGATTCCACTTTGTTGGTTTTTTTTAATTGTTGTTTGCTACTTGCCTTCATGGATCCAGCATTGCTGACATGCTGACTTGTTTGGAGACGCGCTGATAGGTCTCCATGGCAATGTAGGGCAGTACCACCACCCTCCATGCCGATTGGCTATCATGATATTTAGCTGTTTTGTGGGTTGTTGTACTTGTTACTCCCTTTAATGTCCATTGATCCTCTGATGAATTGGAACAGTGGACTGAAAAACTGTAGTGTGAAAGTAGCCATACAGGTGTAAACTCTTTGTCTCCAACATATAATAAGGATTGCTCCTAAGGCAATACTGTTATGACTGATATTATAACAAAATTGCTGATTATTCTATTAACTATAAATATTGTTTTGTTTTGCAGATTCCTGTTTTGTATTTTCGTTGATACATCAGAAGTTGCCAATTTTCTGCCAGCAGGTTTACCTGCAAAACCAAGGTCTCAAGAGAAAAGATGAACTGAAAAATTATACCAGTGATCTGGGATTTATAATGAAAACTGAAACAAAAGTTGAAGTTGATAGCTTACATAGCCAGAGTAAAGATGAGCTTTGACATTTACTTTGCCGTGTAAGGGAGTCTGTCATGACCAAATTGCCACCCAAACCAATATTAGTACTGTGTAGGGTTTTCAACCCCTTAGTGCCATCCTATGGAAAATGTACAGTGCACAGCGAAGGTCATTAATGGTCATTTTCAAATGCTCTGGAGCTAATTCAGCACCAAAAGCAAGTCTCAGCTCCAATTTACAGCTGCAACACTTGTGATCAGAGATAACTGAATGCTGGTGTGCAACCCGTTAGATACCGCTCTTAAAAATATTTGAAAACTAAATATGTGTTCTTTATTTTAGATTTATCCAACATGGTGAATATAAAAAAAAAAACAAAAAAAAAACAACATCACTGAGCCTTAAGGCAAAACCTGCAACTTGTAGGAGCAAACCCAAATCCAAGGTTGGAAATGAGACTTAATTGAACCGCTCTTTCCCATGGAGTTATGCTAAAACAAACTCTTTATTTCCAAATGCAAGGAGACATCACGCATTTTGGTGTATAACTACTCCTTTTTCAAGTGTAGATAAGGTAATTCCACATTGTCTACATTTGAAAAAAGGGGTAGGGGTCCTTACCCCAAAGGCGAGGTGGTTCCTGCTGCTGACATCTACCCAGTGTTAAGGATTTTCACATTATTAAGATTGTTGTGTCTGTTTGCAGATATATATTGTTGTGTTAAGCTCAGTGCTTTCAGTTTCAGAGGTATTTATTGAGTTAGGGCAACAGGAGGGAACAAAACAAATGAAGCATAGTAAACAGTGGAATAAACAAAATGCAGTTTCAGTGCAAAGTGATAACAATATGAAATAAATCCATCATCACGTAGATTAAAGGGGTTTTCCCATCTCAGTGTTTCAGCCAGGCTACCTGCTGTGTCTTCTTCTCGCTTCCTGTATTTCTCCTCCTTCCACACCATCCCCTGCTGAACGGGACACTCAATTCTTCTGCAGATTAGATAATATGCTGATGCTTGTACAGAAAGGACTTTGTGTTATCTTTGTGTTTACTTTGAGAGATAACAGACTCGACTTTATCAGCAAACTGCAATTAGTTGAACAGATTGTCCTACCGACAGTAAGTGATGTCACTTGTACTATCTCTCAGGTACGTGGTTATAGCAACGACTAGTAAACAATGGAAGGAACAAGGTCACTTTGCATGCAAAGAAAGCAGAATTTCTAAAGCAATATATTTAGGAAAAGTCTTCAATTTACATAATCTAGAATAGGATCCTTGAGATGGGACAACCCCTTTAAGGTAGAATATATAAAATACCAGGAAGAAACAGGATAAAAAAAGAAATTAAAAAATTATATAAATCAACCTTGGGGTGCATGCACACTGAGTAACGCCGGGCGTGTATGAGAGCCGTACACGCCGGCATTACAGCAGACTGCCGAACACTTCCCATTCACTTCAATGGGAGCACTCGTAACAGCGGCGTTTACGAGCGCTCCCATTAAAGTGAATGGGAAGTGTTCAGCAGCCCTGCTGTAACGCCGGCGTGTACGGCTCTCATACACGCCCGGCGTTACGTAGTGTGCATGCACCCTTGGATTGGGAAAATAAAAGAGGAGAAGGAGGAAAGAGTAGGCCACAACACAGAAGCGCAGCAGAAAGTCAGAGGTAAGGGCCTGCCTAAGGGAGGGGGGTAGGGGGAGTGGAAGCTCAATCCAGGCACACGGTTATAGCTGGAAACTATGGGAGACTTGGAATATGATATCTGTGGACCCAATACCTTATCGAAGATGGGGAGGGTATCAAAAATGGTGAAATTGATCTTCGCATAATGGTATCAACCTGTCTCACGACTGCGGCCACTGAGAGAAAAGGCTTCCTCCAGTTGGAAGCAATATGGAGCTGGGCATTTAGTAATATAAATTGGAGTAATTTAAATTGGGCAAATTTCAGGTTAGGGGGCTTAAGATTGAGAAGAAATAAGGGGATCTGAAATGGGAATGACTGTCCAAAAAGTTGTTGCAAAATCCTATGGATAGCTAACTTATAACGCTGGGCATGAGGGCAGGTCCACCACACATGGAGTGTAGTACCCGGAGCATTAAAGCCCCTAAAGCAAAGGAGCAAAAGCCATAGAGTCAATGGGGAATCAAATACTTCTTATGAAGTACTTTTAGGGAGGACTCCATGAGGGTGGCCTGCCAACTACCTCTATTAATTGATGTGTAACAGTCGACCAATTAGGCAGGGGACAGGGTACTATCCAGGACTCGCTCCCAGGCCACCATAAAGTCAAGCTTATTGCCGGTGTGTGTGTGTGGGGGGGTAAGCAAACTATATACAAATGAAAGTGAGCCTCTATCTACTGCCCTGAATTTGCATAGTCTTTTGAAGCTAGAGGGGGATACCTCAGGATTGAGTGGTGTGAGGGACCATAAGAAATGGAGTACCTGGGCAGTCCGCAAAGCCTCAGGAGGAAGCAGGGAAAATATACTAGTAAAGTATGCCTTGGTGAAGAAACACCACTTGCAGAGAAAGTCATGCAAACAGTGAAATCAGGTGTGTCTCCACCAAACAAAAACTTTAGGTGAAAGGCCAGGAGGAAAAAGATAGTTATTGAATATTGGTATGAACGGGAAGATAGGACTTTGCAATTCATAGTGAAAACGGACCCTCCTCCCTAATTGCAACATTTAGTCAGTTACTTTAGCAGCAGCTGGGAGGAATGCGTGAAATGGAGCGGGGGTCCATAAAAGCGCCTGTAGGGAAGTCGGCGCCACTAGAGTAGATTACAACTTGACCCATTGGGCTTAGTCGCATTCCCTATGGATAGCGCTGAACAGAGAGAGCCGTGCAGCTATATAGTATTTATAAAGATGAGGGACCAAAACTCTGTCCAGTCTTGTTTATCTCTTTTTAGGAGTTGGCTCTATCTATAAGGAGTTAATAGGAACAAGAATTTAATTTTGTGGCCAAAAAACAATACATGAAAAAACTAAAAAATTATTGATCAGGAGTAGGCCTGACTTGAAAGATATACGCAAGGTCCACTTCCAATATGCTTGCAGGCAGATATTCTTCTGTAAGGCTAAGGCCCCACGGGCCGTAAACGCAGTGATAAAGCGCTGCGGGAAGAACCGCTGCGTGATCGCATTGCGGTTCTTTCCGCAGCGCTTTGAAGAGAAAGTTCTCTTCCCATTATATCTACGGGAAAGATATAATTGACATGCTGTGATTTGCAAAGCCCATCCCCTTTGCTTGCACTGTAAAACGCCACGATTTTTCCCGCAGCGTCCTCTCTGTGGGCAAATCGCGGTGTTTACGTCCCATGGGGCCCCGGCCTAGAAAGGTCATTTTCTTTGAATCGCTTCATTGAATATATTCAATGATTCAATATATTCATCCATTACAGGTATGTTTCTACCCCTAAAAGAGGCCTCTACGCAGCCCTAATATTGGTATGGAAGGGATTTTGAAGCTGACAGATTCTCATATTGCCTCCTATTATTGCATTTTTGCCACAATAAAATGTTCTGATAAACAAAGAGATCCTTGCTAAATAGATTTTTTTTTCCTTACTGCATTTATTCAAAAAACTATGCATTTTAATTATTTCTCATTTAAAAAGTACATTAGAAATTTCCATAATTACTAAACTGTATACCCATATTGGATTCAAATTGTTGAAGGAAAAATCTGCTTGTTTTTATATGAAATCTGCTTACAGTTTATCTGTAGATAAACTACAGACTTTTTGGGATAGAGCTAACATAAAAAAGCAGCTATATTCATTCCTCCATCTGTGCAATCGGTGGCTCAAATTCTCCTCAAGTTGCCAGCACTGTAGGGTGACATCACCAAATATAGCTAAGGCCTGTAATTGTCTGAAAATGTAGTCGGTAATGTCATCTTACAACATCGACAACATGGGCCGAGCAAGAGAATTGGAGTCACTGCTCTGTGGCTACAGTTTTTTTGTTATCAATATTTCTCCCTGTATAATCTCTTTAATCACCTAAAGAAAATCTACCAGCTCCCAAATCATATATCAAATAAATATAGTGGCTCATAAGTCACCTTAACAGCATTACAGACATACCTTTCTTATTGCAACAGGATTTGTTAATTTGAAGAAAAAGTGTTTTTAAAAATATTCAGTTTTTTTGGTACTTAAGGGGCATTCTTGCACCAGCTCCGATACATCTTACTGCAATGAGACAGCTGCCCTACAAGCAGGGTTGGCTCCAATTTTGTGTGGGCCTCTTTGCAGCACAACTCATGCAGCAGAAGTGTGTCCCTCTAAAAGCTGCCGCAAAAAAAACAAAACAAACAATCGCCTGAAATTAGCTTGCTGATGTTGCTGTAGGCCTTCTGTATATTCAGCCTTTGCACTGCGAAAGGTGAAGACTGTGGATAAGACCTGCATGACAGCGGTTTAGCTGATGTTGAATCTGCAGCATACGAGTGTAATGGCACCCTTAATGTCCCCTTAAAGTATACTTGCCCCTTCTGCCCCAATATAATGACCCCCTTTTGTTATCCAAAAGAATAAAAGCGCCTCTAGCCCCTCTAGTTTAATAACCTCCTTTTTCCTCCACACAGTATATAGCCACTGGCACTATATGTCTGCCGTGTCTGGTGGTGGAGCCCCAGAAACACACAGTGCTACAGATTTCATTATTGCTTACTGCTAGCAGCTTCCTGGTCACCGTGACTCTTTTCAGAGCAAGGAAGAGCAGGGAGTTTGGGGAGCTACGAGTGGTATGTAATGAGTAAAACTGTAGCAATGCTTGCTCCCTAGGCTGTTTGGTTGTTTTGATAGAAGCTTTGTGCCCCTGAACCTGCCCAGTTCCGTACAAGACTCCTACATTCCACTTAAAATCTTAACATCCTCCAGCAAAGAGGACTTTTCAGCCGAAATTGGGTGGAGACCAGGGAGACCTCATAAAAGTCTAGAGTCTGCGGGCTTTCTCCTACAGACACACTGGGCAGTGTGTTCAACAGCTTTCGCATGCAAGAGATGGCTACACCCACTTTCCTTGAGTAGCCTCAGCTCTTTAATAGCTGAATACTTGGGTCACCCAACAAAACCTGGGCAGTAGTATAGGCCTGGATTTGCAACATCTCCTAAATCTCAAACCCATACTCCAGCCAGTCACCCCGTTGAGACATGAAAATTTTTAATTATTTTTTTTCTAATATAATGTCACTTTAGCCCCCAATTTTTCATCTTTAAAAGGGGTTAAAGGAGAAATTGCAACCCACATATTGCTACACAATTTCTACTGAATGCAACAATACCCCATATGTTCTGGTATACTGATAAACGGCACATGGCAGCGGTCAGAATGGAAAGAGCGCTAATTGGGTTTTGGAGGCCAGATTTTGCGGGAATCATTATCAGGCACCATGTCCCATTTGCAGAGCCCTTAAGGTGCCCAAACAGTAGAAACCTCCAAATTGTGACCCTATTTTAGAAATTAGACCCCTTGAGGTATTCATTGAGGGGTATAGGGAGTATTTTGACCCCATAGGTTTTGAAAAAATTAGCGTCAAACAAAAAAAAATCATATTTTTTACACAAAAGTGTCATTTTAAAGGCAGTTTTTTTGCCTCATAATGCATGGAAATGAAGAAAAGCATCCCAAAATAGATAACCCCGTTTCTCCTGTGTTCAAAAATGTACACTTTGTGGCCTTAATCTTATGTACAGACACATGGTAGGGCCCAAAAAAGAAGGGAGCACCAACTGGGTTTCAAGACACAAATTTTGCTTGCAGATATTTTAGGCCCATTGCACATTAAAACAAGATTTGAGTTACCAAAACAATTGAAAACCCCCCATAAATGACCCCATTTTATAAACTAGACCCCTTAAGGTATTCATTGAGGGGTAAAGTGAGCATTTTGACCCTATAGCCGTTTCACAGATTTTACTAACCTTGTAATATGTAGGTTAAAAATTACTAAAATGTCCCTTTATCTCCAAAGTTTTCATTTTCACAAGGGGTTAAAGGAGAAAAAGCCCCCCACAGTTTGTTAAGCAATTGCTCCGGAAGACGGCAATACATCATATGTGGTCATAATCTGCTGTATGGGTACATGGTGGGGCTCAGAATGAAAAGAGCGCTATTTGGCTTTTGTAGGGCAGAAGTTGCTGGAATAGTTTTCAGGTGCCATGTCGCATTTGCAGAGCCCCTAAAGTATCAATACAGTGGAAACCCCTCAAATGTGACCCCATTTTAGAAACTACACCTGTCAAGGAATGTATCAAGGGGTATTATCATTTTGAGTCTAAAATGCTTCCCAAAAATTAATGTACAAAATGAAAATTGAAATTTTGAATGAAATATGCCATTTCAGTGCCCAATACGTTGCACCCACTTTGTGTTGTCAGAGACCTGCACTCCTAAAACTATTAAGTGGGCCATCCCGTGGGTCAAAAAATTATATATGCGGGTGTAAACTGCTGCTTGGGCACACAGCAGGGCTCAGAAGGGAAGGAGTTCTGTGCTTTTTAGCTTTTAGGGTACAGATTTAGAGGGACTTTCTGGCCACCATGTTGTTTTTGTAGAGCCCTTGAGGTGCCAGTAAACTGGAATTCCCCAATAAGTGGCCCCATTTTGTAGGGGCATTTTTTAGAGTCTCTGCAAATGTCACATGGTGTCCAAAAACAAAGAATCTAAATCTGCACTCCAAAATCATATATCGCTCCTTCACATCTGCGCCCTGCTGTGTACCCAAATGGCACTGTATGCCCACATGTATGACACTGGTGTGCCCCAGATAACATACGTAATGCCATATGTGGGTAGAAATGGCTGTTTGGGCATAGAAGCGCTATTTTGGTTTTTGGAGCACAGTTTGGTTTTAGGACACCATGCCACTTTCGCAAAGCCCCTGAATTGCCAATAAAGTGGAATCTGCAGACGTCACCCCATTTATCACGTGGCGTAGCGAGCATTTTTAACCCTTTAGTGTTGCATTTATTTAGTTTCCAGAAATGAAATTGCAGCTGATAATGAGAAGTTAAAAATGAAATTTTCCCATTGATTTTCCATTTCAGTCCGCAACATGTTGTGCCCGACTTATGTCACTCCAAAAACTGTTAAGCGGGTATCCCGGACACAACAGCTTTTAGAGCGTTCATTTCTGATACAAGGCGGGCACAACATATTACGCACGGAAATGACGTATTCCTGGAAAAAATGGTCATTTTCACCTATCACAATCAGCTTCGTATTCATTTATGGATAATAAGTTACACCATTGTCAGACATGTGGCATAAGCTGCAGTTTGGGCGCACAGCAGGGTGCAGAAGGGAAGGAGCGCGATGCGGCTTTTGAAGCACAGATTCTGATGTTTGGTGTCTGAACACCATGTCATGTTTGTAGAGCCTGTAAGGTACGAGAAAAGTGGATTCCCCAAAGGACTGACTCCATTTTGAAAACTGCACCCTTCAAAGAATTTATCAGGGGCTGTAGTGAGTATTAGTATCCCGGACGTGACTGCACAGCGGATGGTGAAGATGAAATATATAAGCTGTGCGGAGGACATTGCAAACACCAAATTCCCTACTATGTCCCAGTAGCTCCTATGATTGGGGGAGTCACTTTGGGGGTCACTTTTGGCGTCTTTTCCCTCATAAGCTGTAAATCTGGGGTGTCCCCTGATATTCGCTCGTACAGCTTATATATTCCCTTCCTGCCGCAGCCAGTTGTGTTCTAATAATTTGGCGATTTTGCAGGTTTTTGTCCTCACATTGCTAGATGCTATATTTTCTTTATTTTTCTGGTGACGTGGCCATATAAGGGCTTGTTGTTTCCAGGATGCGATGCGTTTTGTAATGACACCATTTTTGGTGCCTACAATTTATTGAATACATTTTATTAACTCTTTTTTTGCTGGATTTTAAAAGATGAATTCTGGCATTGCGTTTTACCCTTTAAATGTTTCACCATGCAGCGTACAGTATAAGTAACGTGACCTTTATTCTGCAGGTCGGTACAATTACGGCGTGCAGCGTACAGTATAAGTAACATATGACCTTTATTCTGCGGGTCGGTACGATTGCGGCGTGAGGTGTACAGTATATGTAACATGTGACCTTTATTCTGCAGGTCGGTATGATTACGGTGTGCAGTGTACAGTATAAGTAACATGTGACCTTTATTCTGCGGGTCAGTACGATTGCGGTGTGAGGTGTACAGTATATGAAACATGTGACCTTTATTCTGCAGGTCGGTACGATTACGGCGTGCAGTGTACAGCATAAGTAACATACAGTCCTATGAAAAAGTTTGGGCACCCCTATTAATCTTAATCATTTTTAGTTCTAAATATTTTGGTGTTTGCTATATCTAATAACTGATGGACATAATATTTCAGGATTGAAATGAGGTTTATTGTACTAACAGAAAATGTGCAATATACATTAAACCAAAATTTGACCAGTGCAAAAGTATGGGCACCTCAACAGAAAAGTGACATTAATATTTAGTAGATCCTCCTTTTGCAAAGATAACAGCCTCTAGTCGCTTCCTGTAGCTTTTAATCAGTTCCTGGATCCTGGATGAAGGGATTTTGGACCATTCCGCTTTACAAAACAATTCAAGTTCAGTTAAGTTTGATGGTCGCCGAGCATGGACAGCCCGCTCTCAAGTGATCTGAAAACAAAGATTGTTCAACATAGTTGTTCAGGGGAAGGATACAAAAAGTTGTCTCAGAGATTTAACCTGTCAGTTTCCACTGTGAGGAACATAGTAAGGAAATGGAAGACCACAGGGACAGTTCTTGTTAAGCCCAGAAGTGGCAGGCCAAGAAAAATATCAGAAAGGCAGAGAATAAGAATGGTGAGAACAGTCAAGGACAATCCACAAACCACCTCCAAAGAGCTGCAGCATCATCTTGCTGCAGATGGTGTCACTGTGCATCGGTCAACAATACAGCGCACTTTGCAAAAGGAGAAGCTGTATGGGAGAGTGATGAGAAAGAAGCCGTTTCTGCAAGCACGCCACAAACAGAGTCGCCTGAGGTATGCAAAAGCACATTTGGATAAGCCAGCTTCATTTTGGAAGAAGGTCCTGTGGACTGATGAAACAAAGATTGAGTTGTTTGGTCATACAAAAATGTGTTATGTATGTCGTCCAAAAAACACAGCATTCCAAGAAAACCACTTGCTACCCACTGTAAAATTTGGTGGAGGTTCCATCATGCTTTGGGGCTGTGTGGCCAATGCCGGCACCGGGAATCTTGTTAAAGTTGAGGGTCGCATGGATTCCACTCAGTATCAGCAGATTCTTGAGAATAATGTTCAAGAATCAGTGACGAAGTTGAAGTTACGCCGGGGATGGATATTTCAGCAAGGCAATGATCCAAAACACCGCTCCAAATCGACTCAGGCATTCATGCAGAGGTACAATTACAATGTTCTGGAATGGCCATCTCAGTCCCCAGACCTGAATATCATTGAACATCTGTGGGATGATTTGAAGCGGGCTGTCCATGCTCGGCGACCATCAAACTTAACTGAACTGGAATTGTTTTGTAAAGAGGAATGATCCAAAATACCTTCATCCAGGATCCAGGAACTGATTTAAAGCTACAGGAAGCGACTAGAGGCTGTTATCTTTACAAAAGGAGGATCTACTAAATATTAATGTCACTTTTCTGTTGAGGTGCCCATACTTTTGCACCAGTCAAATTTTGGTTTAATGCATATTGCACATTTTCTGTTAGTACAATAAACTTCATTTCAATCCTGAAATATTACTGTGTCCATCAGTTATTAGATATATCAAACTGAAATGGCTGTTGCAAACAACAAAATATTTAGAACTAAAAATGATTAAGATTAATAGGGGTGCCCAAACTTTTTCATAGGACTGTATTATCTTTATTCTGCAGGTCGGTACGGTTACGGAGTGCAGTGTACAGCATAAGTAACATATTATCTTTATTCTGCGGGTTGGTACGATTACGGCGATACCTCATTTATATTTTTTTTACGCAATACTAATTCTTCAGAACAAAAACACATTTGAGGACATAAATCAGTGATTTTTGCATTGCCATCTTCTGAGAGGCGTAACATTTTTATTTTTCAGTTGACAGTGTTGGTTGAGGGCTTATTTTATGTGGGACAACTTGTACTTTTTATTGGTACTGTTGTGGGGTGAATATGAATTTTTGATCACTTTTTATAGCATATTTTCTTAGGTGAGATGGCGAAAAATGACCGGCGGGATTTTTTCATTTTTTTTCTCCAACGTTCACTGTGTACATTAAATATTGTATCCGTTTTATTGTGCAGATTGTTATGGACACGACGATACTAAATATGCATTGTTTTTATTAATTTTTAGGTTTTTTTTTTTATATAATTCATTTTCTATAGACAAAAGGGTATTTTGGGGGCTTTATAACTTTATTCATTTTTTTTCAAACACTTTATTTATTTTTAATTTTTTTTCACTTTATTTTCACTTTTTTGTGTGTCCCTTTTAGGACACTTGATTCAGCAATGATTTCACTGCTGAATCAATGTTACAGGCTGGAGACACAGGCTCCACGTGTCTCTCAGTCTGTAACAGGTATCGCTTTGACTTCCTTAGTACCCAGCAGGATCAACCAGGTAACGGGGGGCTTAGGCAGCCTGGGGTCACTGGTCAGACCCCAGGATGCATGTTTTACATATTGGCACTCCCCATCTCGCCGCGGGGGGTGCCGATAACATTGCGGAACTGCTTCAGTTCCGTGATCAGGTTTGATCACGGAACTGAAGAGGTTAAACTGTGATCAGAGACCAGCTCCAATCGGAGAATATAGAGCAGGGTGTTAGCTATAACATATAGGTAACACCTGCTCACGATGCCGCCCGCAGGACCATTTACCTGCGGGCGGCATCTCATGTCAAACTTTCCCTGACATGGCTGCTACATGATCGGGACCTGAATCTATCAGGTCCTGATCATGTCTCCGTGGACGCCAGCAGCTATTAGCGCTGGGTCCATGGAGCTCCCGACCCTTGGGGAGACCCAATCCCCATTTTAAAAAGATCAGTTTATAAACGTCGGCGTGGCACAGAGCCCAAGCCGCGTCGACGTTTATATACAGTACGCCGTCGCGAAGCGGTTAAGTATCCCTGTGTCCGAAAACGCCTGGTCTACAAATCTATAAAAATATTTTTACCAAATGCCGTAAATGCCGTAGTTGGAAAGAATTTCAAAAGTGCCAAACCGTTGTTTTTTAACTATTTTGCCTCTGATAAAAATTTGAATAAAAAGTGATCAAAGCAATAGCAATTCTCCAAAATGAAACTGAAAAGTACACCTGGCCCGCAAAAAAAGACGCCCTATGAATTTCCGTAAACAGAAGTATAAAAAAAAGTTATGGATTTTTGTTAAGGGATTAAAATGTAAATAAAACCATATAAATTTGGTATCCTCAGAATCGCACCGATACATCGATTACAGGTGACGTACATTTTGGCTGCATAGTGAACGCCATAAAAATGAAGCCCATAAGAAAGTCACACAAATGCAAATTTTCTTCAAATCCACCCCATTCTGAATTTTTTTCCAGCTTCCTAGCACATTATACAGAATAATAAATGGTAGCATCATGAAGAAAACTTTGTCCCACAAACAATAAGACCTCATATGGCTCTGAGAGCCAAAAAAAATCCAATAAAGTTAGGGGATTCAAAAATGAAAAAAGCAGCTCCAGACTCCCCAGCTAAAATTAGTGGCTAAAGCAGTGACAACTGTCCCCGTGACCAACTTGAATAGTTGAGGTCCTGTTCCTGGCACATCTGACTTTAAATATCGCTATGGGTGAGTACTCCTGACAGTACTCACCCATAAACTAGTACTGGGGGGTGTTCCTCACAGCTCAGTGTCATGGCTGGGCAGAAAGGAACGCCCCCCTGACAGTACTTATCTACGTACAAAACTGTTAGAAGGGGCATTCCTCACAACCCAGCTAGACTGTCAGGAACGCCCTTCTGACAGTGAAAAGATATTGGTAACAGCATGGATATCTCTTGCCCCGGAGCACACAATGGGAAAGCCAACAGTGTGCTAAATTCAGTGCACTGTCGACTTTCTAGCGGTATATAAAACTGCATGTGCCAGAGGACATGAAAGGTCCTCTTTAAGCTCTGGAGGCAGGGTCAGACTGGTCAACCAGGGATGGTGAATCCTCTGATGGGCCCCATGGACGCCCACTGCTAAAGTGCTACGGGCCTGCTGGAGATGACTGGAGCCCTGCATCACCATCAATTAAAGCCTGGTTCCGCGACCGCTATACATATTGTTAATGGAAAGGGGCCGGAATTATATCGGCCCCTTTCCGATAGTGCTATTATTATACACTGTTGTCGCCTCAGACCTCAGAGTATAATGATCGGAGGTCCAGGGAAAATGATTATATATAACAAGTGACTTACACTCACTTCACTAATGGCTCCTGGCATCTTCTTCAGGGCTCTTCCAGTCTACTTACACTCACCTCTCTTGGGACTCTGATGGTTCTTTGCATCTTCCTCAGGGCTCTTCCAGCCTGTGGCTCTGATTGGGCCCCAGCAGACACATGGGGCACAACGGTGTAATGACGTCTGTGAGCCCACCATGACTGCTGAAGCCCAATGACATGCCCCAGTAATGCCGTCTGGGGCATGTGACCTCAATCTCCCTGCAGAAGAGGACCGGAGAAGATAGTGAAGACAGCCGGATGAAGCAAGGGTACCCAGGAGAGGTGAGGTAACGTGTAGATGTTCCATCACCTCCTCTGAGCCTATGATTAATATACTCTGAGGTCTGAGGCGACCCCAATGTAGAATAAAAGCACCAAAACTAATCGGTGTGCCAAACCTCACGAATATTTCTCAAATTTTGTAGAGGTTCATCTGAAGCAGCTATATGGGGCTCACAATCTGCATTTCATAAAAAAAAAAAAAAAGCAGCTTAAGGGGGACTCTTGTATGGGCCATGTTGTTGTTAACAATTCCAGGAGCCGCACTGCTCTCTAGCCATATATAGCGTAGAGGTGGGTTTAATTAGTGCAGTGGTGCACTTCGTAAGGCGGGTGAGCAGCATGGCATTGGAATTACCTGCAACTGCGCTGTGTATGTCGGTACAGCTGATCTGGCAGTGAGCCCCTAGAAACAATTCCACTAATGGGCTCCAGGCATCCCAGTCCTACTCTATCTAGAGGTCTAATACACAAGATAAGATAATCTTTTAATAGTCCCACCATGGGGAAATTCAGTGTGTTACAGAAGCATAGATATTTATCTATAATACAATAATAATACAAGAAAACACACACATACAAGGCTCAGAATAGAAGACAAAAAAGATAGTAGTAGTCATAACAAAAGAAAAAGAAAAACTTCAGGATCATTTAGTTCTCTGTGCGGAGCCTGATGTTGTGTATACAGCCTAACCGCAGCTGGGATGAAGGACTTGCGATAGCGCTCCTTCTCACACTTGGGGTGAAGCAGTCGGTCACTGACAGTACTGCCAAGTGGTGTTACGGTTTCATACATGGGTTGGGAGTTATTCTCCAGCATGGAACTCACCACGGACAGTATCCTTCTGTCATCCACCACATGTACACAGCACACCATCTGTAGCACATCTTAGAATCCGTGGTGAACTTTAAAAGACAGTGAATGGACAGCTATCCTTTTTGAACATCCATAAGCAGAGACCACAAAGTGGTGCTGGGGGCCACTAATTTCCCTGTGAAAGCCCTGACATCACCTTGCAGCACCTACAGGACGTTAATGGTTTATGGATACTCCAGTTCCCTCCTGCCAGCACAACCAAAGATATTATCTCACTTTGCCAGTGGGAAAAATAAAGAAGTTACTGTATATAAGTGAAGACACAATCCTCTGAGGTAAAGGGGCCACACGGTGGCTCAGTGGTTAGCATTGCAGCGCTGGAGTCCTGATGTTCAAATCCTGCCAATCGCAAAAAACCATCTGCAAGAAATTTGTATGTTCTCCCTGTGTTACATCCCATATTCCAAAGACATACTGATAGGGAAAAAAATGTAAATTGTGAACTCTATGTGGGGCTCACAATCTACAAAAGAAAAAAAATCTGAATAAAAAAATAAAATTCTCTGAGGTCCCCCGCCCCCATAGATGTCCAGCTACCATGGGCCAGAGAACACTTCCAAAAAGCTGCAGGTAAGTGCATTTTTCCTCAACTTCCACTTTACTTCTACATAATGAAATTTCTAACAAACTTCAGTGGTTCTCTGGTGACATCTTGTGGCCTTTTTTGGTGCCTGCACTTTTGAAAATTATATAGTGGACACTTCTACTTGCATTCCTGAGGTGCAGTCCCTGATCTGCCTAAAACCCAGACAGTGCCGGTTTTAGACAAAGTGTGGCCCTGGGCACAATTAATAACGGGCCCCAAATGCTGATATACAAACATCACCGTCGTCTTCCAGTGGCAACCCCTTTAAAAATGGCACTTTTCTGCCCCCCAAAAAGTAATAACAAGCCCTATCCAATTCTCTGGATCACCTTGATGTGTAACTTCCATTACTAAGTCCATGAGTCCTGCAGCTGCTACCTGAGGTCCACATCGGATTTGGAATTATCTCTGCATGCTATTCAAACAGTTGTGAGCAGGGCCGCCATCAGGAGTTTTGGGGCCTAAGTCAAACCCAAAGCAATCTCAATACTAGATAAACAAAGATACCCGCAAAAACTCAAAGCACCAACTAAGTATCAATGTATAAATAACACAAAAAATTCTTTTGATTTTAAATCTAAATTTATTGTTACAAAAAAAAATTTAATTGTAAAAAATATTGGTATCAGGAAAACACAAACACATAAAAACATTTAAAAACACCAGATGTCAAACAACAAGAGTGGAGGTCGCTCTGGACTGAGCAGCTCCAGCAGGTGTATAATCTGCTAGTGGTGTAGGGGATGAAAACAGCCACAATTAATGTGTGTATAGAGAGGCCCAGTATTTTGTATATATATATATAAATAGGCTCCTATTGCCCACAATATCACAAGATCAGGGCAATTAATTAAAAATATCTGTAGCATTGCAAAGATCTTACCCACATCACCACTATATAGTTAGAGCATATAAGGTAACAAAAACAATGTAAAGTTACACACACATGCCAGTATTACATAAGCCAACCTACATAGGACAAAAAATGTGAAGCATATACATAAACCACTGCTCACCAGCTGCGACCTCCACTCTGAGCCCTGACGGACCGTTTCGCCCCTGCTTCTTCAGGGGGCTACAGAATGGAGGCAGGAGGGGAAGCTTTTATAGGGTACACAATAGTAATTAATGGCGCCATCAATTCATTCAGGTGCGGCTCCCGCATCACAATGGTGCCAGAGCATCACATGACAATGCTTGAGCTAATCAAAACAGTAGAAGTGTCCAAAGGAGACACACATACAGCGTGTATAGAAGGGAAAACCACAGCCACCGCACATATAAACCGAGAGCAATATCTTATATACGCCTGTGTATAGCCACCAGAGAGAAAAAGTGAACTATGGATGATGTTAATATACACAAAAGGTTTTCAAAAAGATATGAAATATTGTTGCAATTCTACATATAGGATAAAACAAACAAACAAACAAAAAAAAAAAGATAACCCAGCAAGGTTTTTTCAAGATCAATATGATTAAAGGTGCAAGAAAAAAAAATGTGAAAAGTCAAGTGAAATATGCACTCGAATAAAACAAATGTGAAAACGTGAATTGAAGATGTCAATAAAATTTGATAAGACGATGGCAATAAAGTGAATCAAATAAGTGACAATATAATAAATAGTGAAAGTGTACAAAAAATAAAAAGTATGTCTGTCTCAGTTAAAAACAAAATATTAAAAATAATATATATATATATATATATATATATATATATATATATATATATATAAAAGATTTTTATTCTTTTTATTACAAATATGGAGTCCATATGTAGAAGACTCCGATGGTAGAGAACGATGGCTGCAACTCTCCACATATGTGATCCCTTCCGTCTCATGGCACAAGCACTGAAAAGAATGTTTTATTTATTTACATGAGAAAAAAAATATAATATGTACACTCTACTGCGTCAAAATAAACTCCAAACAGACCCCAAATAAAAAGCCCCCCTCCCCAAAAGGTACGATACAAAACATCACATAAATCATTCAAAAACAATAAAAGCCAGAGAATGAATAACCTATATTAAAGGAAGCATCCAAAGCCCACCTTATCATTTAATCCCTTAGGTGATACAGTTTGCAACATTGTTATCCACTTCGTTTCCAATTGTAACAACCTCTTCTTAATGTCCCCCCCACGTACACCCAAATGCAAATTTTTGTAACAATAAACTTAGATTTAAAATCAAAATAATTTTTTGTGTTATTTATACAGTACATTGATACTTAGTTGGTGCTTTTTCCCATACAGCCCCCCCCCCCCCCGCCATTTTGCGACATACCAATGCTGTATTACATTTCCCTTTATTTAGCAGCATTACAAGGCTTAATCAGATTATAGAGAGCCAACACCATTTATAAGGGCCCTCTTAATAAATCCTCAGGGCTTTTTCACATTGTGTTTTTGGCCTCCCTTGCCGGGATACATTGGTAACCAGTCAGAATCAGCTGTCAACTTATCCCTGCACGAAGAACTGGCCATTAAAAAAAAGGGGGGCCTGCAGTTCTCCGTGCAGGGATAAGTGGGTAGCTGATTGTGACTAGTTACCAACATATCCTGGCAAGTGCGCAGTGCCGCACACCCGATGCCCCAACAATCCCCCCCGTCCACCTTCTAACATCTTTCCATTGCCCCCTGTACCCATACCTCCCAACTTTTGAAGAACCAAAAGAGGGACAAAATGTGCGGCGCGTTTTGCGCGCTGCGGCAAATTTAGCCTCAACCAATGTTATGTTGATTCTGCCCATTCTCATTAATTTTTCATGTGCCCGCACACAGTATAATCCTCCTACAGTCACCCGTACATTATATGTCCCCCTCTATCTCTCCCCCAGTTTCATATACACCCTTCATCTGCCCCCAGTTTCATGTCTCCCCCTCCATCTCTTCCCCCAGATTCATGTCCCCTCCATCTCTTCCCCCAGATTCATGTCCCCTCCATCTCTTCCCCCAGATTCATGTCCCCTCCATCTCTTTCCCCAGATTCATGTCCCCTCCATCTCTGCCCCCAGATTCATGTCCCCTCCATCTCTGCCCCCAGTGTCATGCCATCCTCTCCATCTCTGCCCCCAGATTCATGTCTCCACATCTCTGCCCCAGATTCATGTCCCCCCAGCTCTGCCCCCAGTGTCATGCCGTCCTCTCCATCTCTGCCCCCAGTGTCATGCCATCCTCTCCATCTCTGCCCCCAGTGTCATGCCGTCCTCTCCATCTCTGCCCCCAGTGTCATGCCGTCCTCTCCTTCATCTGCCCCCAGTTTCACGTTCCACCTCAGCATACACGACATTACACTTACCTTCTCCTTCGTTCCCTCGCAGCTCTCTGCGCGCCTCTCTCTCACTGGCGCACAGTTGTAGACGCCATCCTCTGGATGCAGATCTGAGTTGAAATAGGACATACAATGACTGCTAGTAGTACTGGCCTATCGGGGGCCCTGGTTGTGAGCTCATCACAACTCCATAAGGTGAGCAGAATTTTTTTATTTTCCATTTACTTAATGTGTATATGACAACATCACACAATTATTGCTTGGCAGCGTCTTTTTCTTTTTGTTTGTTCAGGATCACATCACATCTCAGATGCAATACCCTTCTGTGACTGAGATAAGCCAGTTAAATAATCAGAAACTTCATCTTCATTCTCAGGACGTACAACTATAGCGCAGTTACTGGAAGTGTCACCAAAACCAGGAGCAGTGTTGCGCTTGCTTCCCACAATATTATTATAAGTACTTCACAAGTGTTTCCATCTCCTCCTCCTTTTGTCTGCCTTCTGCCCTGTTTTTTTTTTTCAGTCTTTTTTAAATGCACACACACATTGTTTAACTACAGTGCTTAAAAATAAAGGGAACTTAGTAAAAACAGCTTGTCCTGGACTGGCTTAGGTAAGCAAAAATGCCGCCCTCCCTGGGGCCCTGGCATAGCACCGCCTGAAGCACTCGCTTCAGGTCGCCTCATGGGAGGTGCGGCGCTGGCAGAGCCATAAGTAATAGACAATGATGTGCAAACCCAACATGGAGTCCTTCATTGCACATAAGTGTAGATGTGCAAGTCCCAATTAGAAGTCAACTCTCTAATACATATATATATAAAAAAGTTCAGCTCACCCTCTTGTCATGTACATGCTTTTTCATAAAACGGGTTGCACGGATACCGATGGACTTTTGTTCGGTTCAATAATCCAGAATATAGAAAAAATCCAGCATTCTCCGATTCCAATAAAACTGTTGTCTTTTATTATTCCATAGTTAAAAATTATTAGCCTTCATGTACATGAAAATAGCTGCCATGCCATGAAGAAGTATACAATCCGAAATGCGTAGCATCTATTCTTGATACGCTGAGTCTGCCGGTGCAGCTATTTTCATGTACATGAAGGCTAATAATTTTTAACTATGGAATAATAAAAGACAACAGTTTTATTGGAATCGGAGAATGCTGGATTTTTTTCTATAATCTCTAATACATACCTGGTATAAACCTGAGAGGTGACATAAATTTATATTACTCCCTTTTATTTCACAATCAGTGGTTATTGTGCTTGAGAGGTATCAGAACCAACTTCATGTCCTCACCAAGTGGACATAATATGAGACATGGTGGATGCTGATGGACATGGTAGGGAAGGTCTAAATTGAGGGAAGGTCTAAATTGAGGTTTCAGGCCTTGTTATGTGGTTTCATAGCATTGCTTTCTACTGTAGAATAGTCTCAATTTCAAACTTTGTAACATTTCAACATAAAGTCATCAGCGCCTGTAGTCAGAAGAAGGAGGATACGCGATGGCTCTTCATGGGTAAGTGTGTGTGTCAGTCATACTGAAGAGCATATAATACTGGGGTGAGGTGTACTGACGAGTATATAATACGGGGGGATGCGTACTGAGGAGCATATAATACTGTGTGTGGGAGGGGCATACTGAAGAGCATATAAAACTGTGTGGGGGATACTGAGGAGCATATAATACTGGGGGGGTGTAATGAGGAGCAAATAATACTGTGTGTGTGGGGGGGGGGGCATCCCGAGGAGTATATAATACTTTGTGTGTGGGGGGGTACTAAGGAGCATATAATACTGGGGGGTGTACTGAGGAGCATATAATACTGTGGGGGGGGGGCGTACTAAGGAGCATATAATACTGTGTGGTGGGGATGTACTGAAGAGCATATAATACTGTGTGTGTGGGTGCCACTGTGTAGCATATAATACTGTGGGGGGGGGGGGTGCTACTATGGATCGTATAATACTGTGTGTGGGGGCCTACTGTGGAGCATATAATACTGTGAGGAGAGGTACTGTTGTACTCTGGAGCATATGGTACTGTGTAGTGGGCCTACTTTGGAGCATATAATACTGTAGGGGGGCCTTCTGTGGAGCATATAATACTGTCTGGGGGTAAATAGTGAACATTAATTGTTCAGAAGTACTAAATTCAGAGACTTTTACATTTCAGTACAAAGTTTGTATTACTGAAAGCTCTGTAAAGCCCCATTCACACAACTGTATTTGTAGGTCCGTAGCTGTCTGCAATTGTGGATCAGTATTAAGTTTAAATTGCCGTGTTGGCACTTCATGATAATTTAGTGGGTTTTGGGTTTCGTTTGGACACTCAGTCTCTAAAAGGTTCGCCATCACTGCCATAGGGTATTCAGTGTCAATGTTTTTCTAGCAATTCCATGTACCATATGGTATGTCTGTTATGCCACTCTCACTACGACCCATATAATAAAGTTAACATGTTATATAAATACAGTGAGGCAAAAAAGTATTTAGTCAGTCACCAATAGTGCAAGTTCCACCACTTAAAAAGATGAGAGGCGTCTATAATTTACATCATAGGTAGACCTCAACTATGAGAGACAAAATGAGAAAACAAATCCAGAAAATATTCAAAGGGATACAGGCTCAAGACCTCTTATAGTGAAGCTAGGGTCCCACCCCGTCTCAGCACAATAAAGAGGAGCTTCACAAAAAAGTGGTGTCCAACCAAACGTGTTTTTATTAGTAGAGTTCAGTAGTAAACGTTTTCGGTCTTAGTCGACCTTCGTCAGACTCTACATAAATTTCAAAAAGAATAAATCAATAAATTTGCAGTGGTGATACAGTGGTGTGACACATCATGACACAAAAAAAAGATATATACAAACATATACACTATATATACAAATAAGCCATATAGGAGCCATGCATGAGGTTTGTCAACAACAAGGATGGTTCAGAAAATATCTATGAAATGCACCTAAGTCAAGGTAAATATTGTGCTAGGATATAGTGAAATGATAATGGGTAATAAAGAAGAGATGAACATAAAAATGTCACCTGTCTTGTAGTAGAACCAAGAGTAAGTAGGACCAATGTCCAAGCAATGGAGGCTCACAGCTACCTGCAATCAATACAATATATAATACTAAAGATAGGTACAAACAGAGAACTCAATGATGTAGTTGCTCGTCCTCTAGGGGGACCTTACCTCCGCTGAAACCAAGCCAAGCCCGCTGTAGATGTGTATATCCTGCGCCAAACAAGGAAAAGACATGTCTGCCGTGGGAAGAGCGCGGTCAGAGTGGCGTCAAGCCGCCCTTTAAAAATGGCGCTGGACCAATGTAATTGGTCCGACTCGCGCCTATGTGTGTAATGACGATATCAGTAGGTGGCGCGCATGCGCGGGTCAACGCATGCGCGCAAAGGCCACAGAAAGAATAGTAACCGGAGGCTAAGTGACTAAAGTGGAGAATCGCGCATGCGCGAGTCGGCGCATGCGCGTATGTGATATAAATGAGAAACCGGAGTCAGGTATGATCGTGTTAACCTATAATGTTCAGTAATAATAGAAGCCCATATGTTAACTTCAACTGAATGGATAGTAGTGATAAATAGATGTATAGCAGTTATAGTAGTGACCTAATTAGAGGAAGAAACAAAAGACAAATATAATGGAAGGGAAGAACACCACCATTGAAGTAACAAAGACATAGATGAAATAAAGAAAAGAATCAGAAACTAGAAATAAATAGAAAAATTGAATGTAAAATAAATTTATATTCTTGGCATATAAAAAATAAAAAAGTAAAAAATAAATAAAAATAAAAATAAAGATAAAAAATGAAAAAAGAAGAAAAAACAAAAAATTGGGAAAAAGATTAAAAATTAAAAAATAAAATGAAAAGAGATTAAAAATAATGATAATAGGATGTAATAATGAAGGATACCAATGGCGGCGGGCCCAGGGGGGTTCAGTCAGAGGTGGTCCTAACGAGCTCCCTATTCAGACCACGGGGTTCCATGGTCTGAAGCCTATGTATCCAATAGGCTTCACGTTTTTTCAAAAGGGTGATCCTGTTTCCGCCCCTACGTGGCATAGCCACATGTTCGAGAACCTGGAATCTAAGCTGGGAGATATTGTGCCCTGCATGAATGAAGTGTGATGGAATGGGTAATAATAGGTTTTGGCAGCGAATATTGGATTTGTGTTGTTTGATGCGGTCTCGCACACGCTGGGTGGTCTCCCCAACGTATGCGAGACCGCACGGGCATTTAATCAAGTAGACGACAAAGTCTTTGTCACAATTTCGTAAAGACGTTCAGGCGCAGAAAAGAAAAAAATTTATCAGGGACGAAGAGGATTATCGAACAAATAGAGTCTATAGGTGGAAGGAGGGTTACCCTGATAATCGCATTAACTTCCGTACAAGATTTACCTCCCCAGATACCTCAGACTCCAGTGTCACTAGTGAAAAATCATATGGGACCAGACCAACAGGTCAATTCTCTCGTGGATCCAACAGACGACGAGGGAGACAGAACCCAACACCCTCTACCTCTACCATATCTACTAGATCACAGGTAGGGGATTTTCCAACTTCATGTATAATCTCTAACATAACACCTACCATTAACAACGAGAAGGACTCTCTGGTAGTTAATATATCATCCAAAATTTTGAGTCCTGCACAATTGGAGCTACTACAGAGGGGCTTGTCTTTTTGTCCGACATACGGGTTTAACTTATTTCAATTAGACCTGGACATGCAGAGATTCTACCGATTATTAATACTGAAAGTACATTTTCAGAATTCTCCAGGGGTGGGTAACACACAGGATGCCCCTTGTTTGATATCATGTAAAACATTGGGACTATCAGTCAAAAGTAATTTCTGTCCTCCGAAAAACTCCCCACCTGTTGAGACGGTTATTTCTTTGATACAAAAGGACCTTGAGTCCTTCAGAAACGATACTGAAAGGAATAAATTTACATGTTCATCCAACCTCTCCCAAAATGACAAAGTAGCACTACAACAACTTATCAAGGACGACACTTTGGTTATAAAACCAGCCGATAAAGGGGGAGCGATTGTAGTTATGGACAAATCCAACTACATCAAAGAAATTAAGAGACAGCTAGCGGACACTGAGGTCTATATCCCTTTACCACATAATCCACTATCCAAAATTACCTCCAGAATTAATGGAGTTCTTACCAAACACTTGGCCGCCAACACCATCGATAAGTATACAGCCAATTTCCTAAACAAACAGGACCCTATTACTCCGGTAATTTATGTACTCCCTAAAATACATAAGCGACTGATCGACCCTCCCGGTCGACCCATAGTAGCTTCTAGCGATTCTGTCCTCTCCCCACTCTCAATATTTGTTGAGAAGCTTCTGACACCACATGTGAAGAATACACGATCTTTTCTACTTGATACTACTGCATTTCTTACGCTAATTCAGAGTATTCATACAATTCCACCTGATGCACTTCTTGTCACATTAGATGTTGTAAGCTTATACACATCCATACAACATGATAAAGGTATTACGGCCAGCCGAATACTGCTCGAATCCAACAACGTAGATTCTAACATTATTGAGTTGGTTACTGACTTACTCAATATTATCCTTAATGAAAATTACTTCATGTTTCAGGATACCTTTTTTGCGCAAAAAAGAGGGACCGCCATGGGCTCTAACGTTGCGCCCCCATACGCAAATGCGTATATGGCATTTTTTGAAGAAAACTTCATATATACGAATTCACTGTTTCTTGAATATGCTATGACCTGGAAACGGTACATAGATGATGTTTTTTGCATCTGGACGGGTTCTATGACTACTCTGAATATTTTTGTTGACCAACTTAATAACATCTGGCCAGAGTTGAAATTTACGCTCCATTTTGATACACACAAAATTAGTTTTCTGGACACACTCATTTCTAAAACGGACAACGGTGGATTGAAATCTGACATATACACCAAAAATACTGATCGCAACAGTATTTTACACTTTGCCAGCTGCCATCCACAATGCACTAAAGGAGCTTTACCGAAATCGCAATTCCTTCGGGTCAAAAGAATTGTCCAGGACATAGACACGAGAGAACTTAGATACAAGGAGATGGAAAGTAAATTTTCAACTCGAGGCTATCCGAACAAAATTCTACACAAAGCTTTAAGGGATGTTAAACAGGATAACACCATTACTTCTAGACCATCTAACTCTAGTCAAGGGGAGAAGAGAATCACATTTGTTCATTCCTACCATCCATTTACCTACAAAATTCACAGTATTATACGGAGACATTGGCCCTTATTATCCAGATCATATCCTCAGATTCCAGAATTTAAAAACAGCTTTCGTCCGTGCTATAAGCGACCACAAAATTTGAGAGACAAACTGGTCAGGGCAGATTTGGGTTCTGACGTGAAGAAATCACGTCAGAGTTTTCTCAGTAGTCCACGACACGGCACTTTTCCATGCCTTAGTTGCCATCAGTGCTCTAACATATTAAGAGGTGACAAGATATATCACCCTCACACTGGTCAGACATTTCCGATTCATGATTACTTTACTTGCAATTCTAACTTTGTCGTCTACTTGATTAAATGCCCGTGCGGTCTCGCATACGTTGGGGAGACCACCCAGCGTGTGCGAGACCGCATCAAACAACACAAATCCAATATTCGCTGCCAAAACCTATTATTACCCATTCCATCACACTTCATTCATGCAGGGCACAATATCTCCCAGCTTAGATTCCAGGTTCTCGAACATGTGGCTATGCCACGTAGGGGCGGAAACAGGATCACCCTTTTGAAAAAACGTGAAGCCTATTGGATACATAGTAGAGATGAGCGAACACTAAAATGTTCGAGGTTCGAAATTCGAATCGAACAGCCGCTCACTGTTCGTGTGTTCGAACGGGTTTCGAACCCCATTATAGTCTATGGGGAACATATACTCGTTAAGGGGGAAACCCAAATCCGTGTCTGGAGGGTCACCAAGTCCACTATGACACCACAGGAAATGATGCCAACACCTCTGGAATGACACTGGGACAGCAGGGGAAGCATGTCTGGGGGCATCTAACACACCAAAGACCCTCTATTACCCCAACATCACAGCCTAACAACTACACACTTTACACACTCAATACCACCTCTCTGACAGTAGGAAAACACCTTGAAACATGTGTATTTGGCACTTGCAGTGAGGAGAGCTTGTCACCAGCAGTGAATTTGGCCCTTGTAGTAAGTTGAGGTTGGCACCAACATTTGTTTTGAAAATCAGGGTGGATTGAGCCTCTAACCAGCAGAGTTTGGGCAAATTCATGGTGGAGGGAGCCTCTAAAAACCCCAGTTTGGACCAATTCATGGTGGAGGGAGCCTCTAAAAACCCCAGTTTGGACCAATTCATGGTGGAGGGAGCCTCTAAAAAACCCAGTTTGGACCAATTCATGGTGGAGGGAGCCTCTAACCAGCCCAGTTTGGACCAATTCATGGTGGAGGGAGCCTCTAAAACCCCCAGTTTGGACCAATTCATGGTGGAGGGAGCCTCTAAACAGCCCAGTTTGGACCAATTCATGGTGGAGGGAGCCTCTAAAAACCCCAATTTGGACCAATTCATGGTGGAGGGAGCCTCTAACCAGCCCAGTTTGGACCAATTCATGGTGGAGGGAGCCTCTAACCAGCCCAGTTTGGGCAAATTCATGGTGGAGGGAGCCTCTAAAAACCCCAATTTGGACCAATTCATGGTGGAGGGAGCCTCTAAACAGCCCAGTTTTGGCAAATTCATGGTGGAGGGAGCCTCTAAAAATCCCAGTTTGGACCAATTCATGGTGGAGGGAGCCTCTAACCAGCCCAGTTTGGGCAAATTCATGGTGGAGGGAGCCTCTAACCAGCAGAGTTGTGGGAAAGCAGGGTGGAGGGAGCCTCTAACCAGCAGAGTTGGTGGAAATCAGGGTGGAGGGAGCCTCTAACCAGCAGAGTTGGGGGAAATCATGTTGGAGGGAGCCTAGTATTAGCAGAATTGTGCAACGCTTATGGTGGATGAGTATGAGGATGCGGAGGAATTGGAGAGGTTGAGTACAGACATGGAGTTTCATGTTGGGGTGCTTTACACAGGTGGGCACAAAAATGAAGGCTCTATCCAGTGGTGGTTCATTTTTATCAAAGTGAGCCGGTCGGCACTCTCAGCTGACAGATGGGTGCGCTTGTCAGTGATGATGCCACCGGCTGCACTGAACACCCTCTCAGATAGGACGCTGGCGGCAGGACAGGACAGCACCTCCAAGGCATATAGGGCAAGTTCAAGCCACAGGTCCAACTTCGACACCCAATACGTGTAGGGCGCAGAGGGGTCGGAGAGGACAGGGCTGTGGTCGGAAAGGTATTCCCGCAACATGCGCCTATACTTCTCACGCCTGGTGACACTAGGACCCTCTGTGGTGGCACTTTGGCGAGGGGGTGCCATCAAGGTGTCCCAGACCTTAGACAGTGTGCCCCTCGTTTGTGTGGACCGGTGAGAACTTGGTCGCCTACTGGAGGAACTGTCCTCCCTGCCGCCAACGTCACATGCTGGAAACATCTCCATCATATTCTGCACCAATTGCCTGTGGCAAGCATTGATGCGATTGGCCCTCCCCTCTACCGGAATAAAAGACGAGATGTTGTTTTTATACCGGGGGTCAAGGATAGCAAAGATCCAGTACTGGTTGTCCTCCATGATTTTGACAATACGCTTGTCGGTTGTAAAGCACCCCAACATGAACTCAGCCATGTCTGCCACAGTGTTAGTTGGCATGACTCCTCTGGCCCCACCGGAAAGTTCAATCTCCATTTCCTCCTCATCCTCCATGTCTACCCATCCGCGCTGCAACAATGGGACGATTCGAAGTTGCCCGGAAGCCTCCTGTATCACCATCACATCATCGGACAACTCTTCTTCCTCCTCCTCCTCCTCCTCCTCCATTAAACGCGATGAAGCGGACAGATGTGTGGACCTACTCTCCAGCTGTGACGGATCGGATGCTATCCCTGACTCCTCTGTGTGATCTGAGTTATCCCTGATGTCAATCAGGGATTCTCTCAGAACACACAAGAGCGGGATTGTAAGGCTCACCATCGCATCCTCAGAGCTCACCCTCCTTGTGGACTCCTCAAACACCCGTAGGATGTCACAAAGGTCTCTCATCCATGGCCACTCATGGATGAGAAACTGAGGCAGCTGACTTTGTGGCACCCTAGGGTTTTGTAGCTGGTATTCCATCAAAGGTCTCTGCTGCTCAACCACTCTATTCAACATCTGAAACGTTGAGTTCCAGCGTGTGGGGACGTCGCACAAAAGCCGGTGTTGTGGCACATGCAGGCGTTGCTGGAGAGATTTTAAGCTAGCAGCGGCTACTGTCGACTTGCGAAAGTGGGCGCACATGCGCCGCACTTTCACCAGTAGCTCTGGAACATTGGGGTAGCTCTTTAGGAAACGTTGCACCACTAGGTTGAAGACGTGGGCCAGGCATGGAACATGTTGGAGTCCGGCAAGCTCCAGAGCTGCTACCAGGTTCCGGCCGTTATCACAAACGACCATGCCTGGGCCCAGGTGCAGCGGCTCAAACCATATTGCCGTCTCATCGAGGAGGGCATCCCTCACCTCGGAGGCAGTGTGCTGTCTGTCCCCCAAGCTGATCAGCTTCAGCACAGCCTGCTGACGTCTACCAATGCCAGTGCTGCAACGTTTCCAACTCGTAGCTGGGGTCAATCTAACAGCGGAGGAGGAGGCGGTGGCGGAGGAGGAGGCGGTGGCGGAGGAGGAGGCGGTAGAGGAGGAGGAGGAGGGGGGTGTTCTTCTCGTGTCCCTGCCAGGAATGTTAGGCGGGGAGACGAGGTACACCGGGCCAGTTTGGGAAGCAGTCCCAGCCTCAACTACATTCACCCAGTGTGCCGTCAGTGAAATGTAGCGTCCCTGTCCGCATGCACTTGTCCACGCGTCGGTGGTCAAGTGGACCTTTGTGCAAAGCGCGGAACTAAGGGCCCGCCTGATGTTGAGTGACACGTGCTGGTGCAAGGCGGGGACGGCACACCGGGAGAAGTAGTGACGGCTAGGGACGGCATAGCGAGGTGCCGCAGTTGCCATCAGGTCCAGGAAGGCGGGAGTTTCAACAAGCCGGAACGCCAACATCTCCTGGGCCAGCAGTTTAGCGATGTTGGCGTTCAAGGCTTGCGCGTGTGGGTGGTTAGCAGTGTATTTCTGCCGCCGCTCCAATGTCTGAGAGATGGTGGGTTGTTGTAAAGAAGCGCCTGATGGTGCCTTTGATGGTGCAGGAGAAGGAGATAAGACAGGAACAGGGGAGGATGAGGGAGAAGTCAACAAAGTGGCGGAGGCAGATGAAGTGGTGTCCTGGCTCGTCCTCTGGAGTGCATCGCCAGCACAGTCAGCAGTGGCAGTGGCAGAGGCAGAGGCAGTGGCAGAGGCAGTGGCAGTGGCGTGAACGGCAGGCGGCCTTTGTCCTGCCATTGCTGCCTGCCACTGATTCCAGTGCTTGGATTCCAAATGACGGCGCATTGAAGTGGTGGACAGGTTGCTCTTCTCAGAGCCCCTAATCAATTTCGAGAGGCAAATTGTGCAGACAACACTATATCTGTCCTCGGCGCATTCCTTGAAAAAACTCCACACCTTCGAGAAACGTGCCCTCGAGGTGGGAGTTTTTCGGGGCTGGGTACGAACTGGAACATCTTGGGAGATTCCGGGTGTGGCCTGGCTTCGCCTAAGCTGCTGACCTCTGCCTCTGCCTCTAGCTACCCTTTTTGGTGCTGCACTTGCCTCAACATCCACACTACTTTCCCCGCTTGACATCCCCCCTGTCCAGGTCGGGTCAGTGTCCTCATCATCCACCACTTCCTCTTCCAACTCCTGTCTCATCTCCTCCTCCCGCACAATGCGCCGGTCAACTGGATGCCCTGACGGCAACTGCGTCACATCATCGTCGATGAGGGTGGGTTGCTGGTCATCCACCACCAAATCGAACGGAGATGGAGGAGACTCTAGTGTTTGAGCATCTGGACACAGATGCTCCTCTGTTAGGTTCGTGGAATCGTGACGTGGAGAGGCAGGTTGAGGGACAATGAAAGGAGCGGAGAACAGCTCTGGGGAGCAGGGACAGTTGGGGTTATTGTTCTGTGAAGCTTGGGAATTTTGGGAGGAAGGAGGACAAGACTGTTGGGTAATAGGAGGAGAGGAGGCAGAGTCTGACTGGCTGCTGGACAATGTGCTGTAAGCGTTCTCTGACAGCCATTGCAAGACCTGTTCCTGGTTCTCGGGCCTACTAAGGTTTGTACCCTGCAGTTTAGTTAATGTGGCAAGCAACCCTGGCACTGTGGAGTGGCGCAATGCTTGCTGCCCCACAGGAGTAGGCACGGGACGCCCTGTGGCTTCACTGCTACCTTGCTCCCCAGAACCATTCCCCCGACCTCGCCCACGGCCTCGTCCACGTCCCTTTCCGGGAGCCTTGCGCATTTTGAATTCCCAGTTAGAAATTGGCACTATATACCAGTAGCAAAAATTGTGGGTGCACGTAACCCCAATATATTCTTTGAATTCCCAGTCAGACAATGGCACTATATACCAGTAGCAAGAAATGAGGGTATTTATAACCCCAATATATTCTTTGAATTACCAGTCAGAAACTGGCACTATATGGCAGTAGCAAGAAATGAGGGTATTTATAACCCCAATATATTCTTTGAATTCCCAGTCAGACAATGGCACTGTATACCAGTAGTAAAAATTGTGGGTGCACGTAACCCCAATATATTCTTTGAATTACCAGTCAGAAACTGGCACTATATGGCAGTAGCAAGAAATGAGGGTATTTGTAACCCCAATATATTCTTTGAATTCCCAGTCAGAAACTGGCACTGTATACCAGTAGTAAAAATTGTGGGTGCACGTAACCCCAATATATTCTTTGAATTCCCAGTCAGACAATGGCACTATATACCAGTAGCAAGAAATGAGGGTATTTATAACCCCAATATATTCTTTGAATTACCAGTCAGAAACTGGCACTATATGGCAGTAGCAAGAAATGAGGGTATTTGTAACCCCAATATATTCTTTGAATTCCCAGTCAGACAATGGCACTATATGGCAGTAGCAAGAAATGAGGGTATTTATAACCCCAATATATTCTTTGAATTCCCAGTCAGACAATGGCACTGTATACCAGTAGTAAAAATTGTGGGTGCACGTAAGCCCAATATATTCTTTGAATTCCCAGTCAGAAACTGGCACTATATGGCAGTAGCAAGAAATGAGGGTATTTATAACCCCAATATATTCTTTGAATTCCCAGTCAGACAATGGCACTGTATACCAGTAGTAAAAATTGTGGGTGCACGTAACCCCAATATATTCTTTGAATTACCAGTCAGAAACTGGCACTATATGGCAGTAGCAAGAAATGAGGGTATTTGTAACCCCAATATATTCTTTGAATTCCCAGTCAGAAACTGGCACTGTATACCAGTAGTAAAAATTGTGGGTGCACATAACCCCAATATATTCTTTGAATTCCCAGTCAGACAATGGCACTGTATACCAGTAGCAAGAAATGAGGGTATTTATAACCCCAATATATTCTTTGAATTCCCAGTCAGACAATGGCACTGTATACCAGTAGTAAAAATTGTGGGTGCACGTAACCCCAATATATTCTTTGAATTCCCAGTCAGAAACTGGCACTATATGGCAGTAGCAAGAAATGAGGGTATTTATAACCCCAATATATTCTTTGAATTCCCAGTCAGACAATGGCACTGTATACCAGTAGTAAAAATTGTGGGTGCACGTAACCCCAATATATTCTTTGAATTACCAGTCAGAAACTGGCACTATATGGCAGTAGCAAGAAATGAGGGTATTTGTAACCCCAATATATTCTTTGAATTCCCAGTCAGAAACTGGCACTGTATACCAGTAGTAAAAATTGTGGGTGCACGTAACCCCAATATATTCTTTGAATTCCCAGTCAGACAATGGCACTATATACCAGTAGCAAGAAATGAGGGTATTTATAACCCCAATATATTCTTTGAATTACCAGTCAGAAACTGGCACTATATGGCATGACCAAGAAATGAGGGTATTTATAACCCCAATATATTCTTTGAATTCCCAGTCAGAAACTGGCACTGTATACCAGTAGTAAAAATTGTGGGTGCACGTAACCCCAATATATTCTTTGAATTCCCAGTCAGACAATGGCACTATATGGCAGTAGCAAAAATAGTGGGTGTATATAGCCCCAATTCTATTGCTAGGGGACTTGCAGGGTATTTCTGGGGTGAAGGTGGGGGGGCACACCGTTGGAACGGGTATCGGGGGTATATATCGGGTATACGGGAATACACTGACAGTGTATTCCATTCAGGATCCTGGGAAAGCTGGGTTGCGGCGATTGAGCCCGTCAGTGCCACGTTACACTGACAAGCTTCTCCCTGGAATTTAGCTCTTACAAGAGCTGTTGTGGTTGTCTTCTCCTTCCTATCCTAGCCTGTCCCTGCCTACCCAGAATCTAAGCCCTAGCTAGCTGGACGGAAACCTCCGTCCTCGGTGAATTGCAAGCTCAGAATGACGCGAACCTGGGCGGCGCTGTTCTTTTAAATTAGAGGTCACATGTTTTCGGCAGCCAATGGGTTTTGCCTACTTTTCTCAACGTCACCGGTGTCGTAGTTCCTGTCCCACCTACCCTGCGCTGTTATTGGAGCAAAAAAGGCGCCAGGGAAGGTGGGAGGGGAATCGAGTAATGGCGCACTTTACCACGCGGTGTTCGATTCGATTCGAACATGCCGAACAGCCTAATATCCGATCGAACATGAGTTCGATAGAACACTGTTCGCTCATCTCTAATACATAGGCTTCAGACCATGGAACCCCGTGGTCTGAATAGGGAGCTCGTTAGGACCACCTCTGACTGAACCCCCCCGGGCCCGCCGCCGTTGGTATCCTTCATTATTACATCCTATTATCATTATTTTTAATCTCTTTTCATTTTATTTTTTAATTTTTAATCTTTTTCCCAATTTTTTGTTTTTTCTTCTTTTTTCATTTTTTATCTTTATTTTTATTTTTATTTATTTTTTACTTTTTTATTTTTTATATGCCAAGAATATAAATTTATTTTACATTCAATTTTTCTATTTATTTCTAGTTTCTGATTCTTTTCTTTATTTCATCTATGTCTTTGTTACTTCAATGGTGGTGTTCTTCCCTTCCATTATATTTGTCTTTTGTTTCTTCCTCTAATTAGGTCACTACTATAACTGCTATACATCTATTTATCACTACTATCCATTCAGTTGAAGTTAACATATGGGCTTCTATTATTACTGAACATTATAGGTTAACACGATCATACCTGACTCCGGTTTCTCATTTATATCACATACGCGCATGCGCCGACTCGCGCATGCGCGATTCTCCACTTTAGTCACTTAGCCTCCGGTTACTATTCTTTCTGTGGCCTTTGCGCGCATGCGTTGACCCGCGCATGCGCGCCACCTACTGATATCGTCATTACACACGTAGGCGCGAGTCGGACCAATTACATTGGTCCAGCGCCATTTTTAAAGGGCGGCTTGACGCCACTCTGACCGCGCTCTTCCCACGGCAGACTGCCTTTTCCTTGTTTGGCGCAGGATATACACATCTACAGCGGGCTTGGCTTGGTTTCAGCGGAGGTAAGGTCCCCCTAGAGGACGAGCAACTACATCATTGAGTTCTCTGTTTGTACCTATCTTTAGTATTATATATTGTATTGATTGCAGGTAGCTGTGAGCCTCCATTGCTTGGACATTGGTCCTACTTACTCTTGGTTCTACTACAAGACAGGTGACATTTTTATGTTCATCTCTTCTTTATTACCCATTATCATTTCACTATATCCTAGCACAATATTTACCTTGACTTAGGTGCATTTCATAGATATTTTCTGAACCATCCTTGTTGTTGACAAACCTCATGCATGGCTCCTATATGGCTTATTTGTATATATAGTGTATATGTTTGTATATATCTTTTTTTTGTGTCATGATGTGTCACACCACTGTATCACCACTGCAAATTTATTGATTTATTCTTTTTGAAATTTATGTAGAGTCTGACGAAGGTCGACTAAGACCGAAAACGTTTACTACTGAACTCTACTAATAAAAACACGTTTGGTTGGACACCACTTTTTTGTGAAGCTCCTCTTTATTGTGCTGAGACGGGGTGGGACCCTAGCTTCACTATAAGAGGTCTTGAGCCTGTATCCCTTTGAATACCGAAGACACCCATTACAGTGCTACTTCTTACTTAGCCATGGAGCAACTGACCTTCTCCTACAATCGAGAAGAAACGGCTGACATCTTAGCTGGGGTCACCTTCAACAAGGACTTCTTGGAAACAGCTCCTGTTGAGATAAAGACAAGGGACTTGGAACGTGATTCCAAAAAATTAATTGGTATGCAATTACACTGTGTTACCCTTGCTGAATATGTAAAAAACCTGAGGATCCCTAGGGGCCTCAGGATGACCGTTACACCTACCTTATTTAAAGATAATAAGGAGTATTGTAATCAATTTGAGCAAATACTTAATAAGTGTTCTTTCGATTTAATGACTTTGACAATAACCTATTTACAAAAAAACATTGTTACCCTACAGAAACAGGTTGATGGAGCGGAACTCCAACTCCGATCCTCATGTCCCAATGGCGAATTTTCTGGCCTGAAAGATAAATTGGACAATACTTTGTCACAATTTCGTAAAGACGTTCAGGCGCAGAAAAGAAAAAAATTTATCAGGGACCAAGAGGATTATCGAACAAATAGAGTCTATAGGTGGAAGGAGGGTTACCCTGATAATCGCATTAACTTCCGTACAAGATTTACCTCCCCAGATACCTCAGACTCCAGTGTCACTAGTGAAAAATCATATGGGACCAGACCAACAGGTCAATTCTCTCGTGGATCCAACAGACGACGAGGGAGACAGAACCCAACACCCTCTACCTCTACCATATCTACTAGATCACAGGTAGGGGATTTTCCAACTTCATGTATAATCTCTAACATAACACCTACCATTAACAACGAGAAGGACTCTCTGGTAGTTAATATATCATCCAAAATTTTGAGTCCTGCACAATTGGAGCTACTACAGAGGGGCTTGTCTTTTTGTCCGACATACGGGTTTAACTTATTTCAATTAGACCTGGACATGCAGAGATTCTACCGATTATTAATACTGAAAGTACATTTTCAGAATTCTCCAGGGGTGGGTAACACACAGGATGCCCCTTGTTTGATATCATGTAAAACATTGGGACTATCAGTCAAAAGTAATTTCTGTCCTCCGAAAAACTCCCCACCTGTTGAGACGGTTATTTCTTTGATACAAAAGGACCTTGAGTCCTTCAGAAACGATACTGAAAGGAATAAATTTACATGTTCATCCAACCTCTCCCAAAATGACAAAGTAGCACTACAACAACTTATCAAGGACGACACTTTGGTTATAAAACCAGCCGATAAAGGGGGAGCGATTGTAGTTATGGACAAATCCAACTACATCAAAGAAATTAAGAGACAGCTAGCGGACACTGAGGTCTATATCCCTTTACCACATAATCCACTATCCAAAATTACCTCCAGAATTAATGGAGTTCTTACCAAACACTTGGCCGCCAACACCATCGATAAGTATACAGCCAATTTCCTAAACAAACAGGACCCTATTACTCCGGTAATTTATGTACTCCCTAAAATACATAAGCGACTGATCGACCCTCCCGGTCGACCCATAGTAGCTTCTAGCGATTCTGTCCTCTCCCCACTCTCAATATTTGTTGAGAAGCTTCTGACACCACATGTGAAGAATACACGATCTTTTCTACTTGATACTACTGCATTTCTTACGCTAATTCAGAGTATTCATACAATTCCACCTGATGCACTTCTTGTCACATTAGATGTTGTAAGCTTATACACATCCATACAACATGATAAAGGTATTACGGCCAGCCGAATACTGCTCGAATCCAACAACGTAGATTCTAACATTATTGAGTTGGTTACTGACTTACTCAATATTATCCTTAATGAAAATTACTTCATGTTTCAGGATACCTTTTTTGCGCAAAAAAGAGGGACCGCCATGGGCTCTAACGTTGCGCCCCCATACGCAAATGCGTATATGGCATTTTTTGAAGAAAACTTCATATATACGAATTCACTGTTTCTTGAATATGCTATGACCTGGAAACGGTACATAGATGATGTTTTTTGCATCTGGACGGGTTCTATGACTACTCTGAATATTTTTGTTGACCAACTTAATAACATCTGGCCAGAGTTGAAATTTACGCTCCATTTTGATACACACAAAATTAGTTTTCTGGACACACTCATTTCTAAAACGGACAACGGTGGATTGAAATCTGACATATACACCAAAAATACTGATCGCAACAGTATTTTACACTTTGCCAGCTGCCATCCACAATGCACTAAAGGAGCTTTACCGAAATCGCAATTCCTTCGGGTCAAAAGAATTGTCCAGGACATAGACACGAGAGAACTTAGATACAAGGAGATGGAAAGTAAATTTTCAACTCGAGGCTATCCGAACAAAATTCTACACAAAGCTTTAAGGGATGTTAAACAGGATAACACCATTACTTCTAGACCATCTAACTCTAGTCAAGGGGAGAAGAGAATCACATTTGTTCATTCCTACCATCCATTTACCTACAAAATTCACAGTATTATACGGAGACATTGGCCCTTATTATCCAGATCATATCCTCAGATTCCAGAATTTAAAAACAGCTTTCGTCCGTGCTATAAGCGACCACAAAATTTGAGAGACAAACTGGTCAGGGCAGATTTGGGTTCTGACGTGAAGAAATCACGTCAGAGTTTTCTCAGTAGTCCACGACACGGCACTTTTCCATGCCTTAGTTGCCATCAGTGCTCTAACATATTAAGAGGTGACAAGATATATCACCCTCACACTGGTCAGACATTTCCGATTCATGATTACTTTACTTGCAATTCTAACTTTGTCGTCTACTTGATTAAATGCCCGTGCGGTCTCGCATACGTTGGGGAGACCACCCAGCGTGTGCGAGACCGCATCAAACAACACAAATCCAATATTCGCTGCCAAAACCTATTATTACCCATTCCATCACACTTCATTCATGCAGGGCACAATATCTCCCAGCTTAGATTCCAGGTTCTCGAACATGTGGCTATGCCACGTAGGGGCGGAAACAGGATCACCCTTTTGAAAAAACGTGAAGCCTATTGGATACATAGGCTTCAGACCATGGAACCCCGTGGTCTGAATAGGGAGTATGAAATCCAATCATTCATATAGGCTAGTGTTCTATCTGTTTCATAGGACTACTCTTTATGTTATATGCACCTTGTTATGTTATCTCCTGACTGATTTACCTGCTTATTTCACAGGCTCGTTAGGACCACCTCTGACTGAACCCCCCCGGGCCCGCCGCCGTTGGTATCCTTCATTATTACATCCTATTATCATTATTTTTAATCTCTTTTCATTTTATTTTTTAATTTTTAATCTTTTTCCCAATTTTTTGTTTTTTCTTCTTTTTTCATTTTTTATCTTTATTTTTATTTTTATTTATTTTTTACTTTTTTATTTTTTATATGCCAAGAATATAAATTTATTTTACATTCAATTTTTCTATTTATTTCTAGTTTCTGATTCTTTTCTTTATTTCATCTATGTCTTTGTTACTTCAATGGTGGTGTTCTTCCCTTCCATTATATTTGTCTTTTGTTTCTTCCTCTAATTAGGTCACTACTATAACTGCTATACATCTATTTATCACTACTATCCATTCAGTTGAAGTTAACATATGGGCTTCTATTATTACTGAACATTATAGGTTAACACGATCATACCTGACTCCGGTTTCTCATTTATATCACATACGCGCATGCGCCGACTCGCGCATGCGCGATTCTCCACTTTAGTCACTTAGCCTCCGGTTACTATTCTTTCTGTGGCCTTTGCGCGCATGCGTTGACCCGCGCATGCGCGCCACCTACTGATATCGTCATTACACACGTAGGCGCGAGTCGGACCAATTACATTGGTCCAGCGCCATTTTTAAAGGGCGGCTTGACGCCACTCTGACCGCGCTCTTCCCACGGCAGACTGCCTTTTCCTTGTTTGGCGCAGGATATACACATCTACAGCGGGCTTGGCTTGGTTTCAGCGGAGGTAAGGTCCCCCTAGAGGACGAGCAACTACATCATTGAGTTCTCTGTTTGTACCTATCTTTAGTATTATATATTGTATTGATTGCAGGTAGCTGTGAGCCTCCATTGCTTGGACATTGGTCCTACTTACTCTTGGTTCTACTACAAGACAGGTGACATTTTTATGTTCATCTCTTCTTTATTACCCATTATCATTTCACTATATCCTAGCACAATATTTACCTTGACTTAGGTGCATTTCATAGATATTTTCTGAACCATCCTTGTTGTTGACAAACCTCATGCATGGCTCCTATATGGCTTATTTGTATATATAGTGTATATGTTTGTATATATCTTTTTTTTGTGTCATGATGTGTCACACCACTGTATCACCACTGCAAATTTATTGATTTATTCTTTTTGAAATTTATGTAGAGTCTGACGAAGGTCGACTAAGACCGAAAACGTTTACTACTGAACTCTACTAATAAAAACACGTTTGGTTGGACACCACTTTTTTGTGAAGCTCCTCTTTATTGTACAAATCCAGAAAATCACACTGTCTGATTTTGTAAAAAAAAATTTTCAAATTATGGTGGAAAATAATTATTTGGTCACCTACAAACAATCAAGATTTCTGGCTCTCACAGACCTGTAACTTCCTCTTTAAGAGTCTCCTCTTTCCTCCACTCATTACCTGTAGTAATGGCACCTGTTTAAACTTGTTATCAGCATAAAAAGACACCTGTGCACACCCTCAAACAGTCAGACTCCAAACTCCACTATGGTGAACACCAAAGAGCTGTCAAAGGACACCAGAAACAAAATTGTAGCCCTGCACCAGGCTGGGAAGACTGAATCTGCAATAGGCAACCAGCTTGGATTGAAGAAATCAACTGTGGGAGCAATAATTAGAAAATGGAAGACATACAAGACCACTGATAATCTCCCTCGATCTGGGGATCCACGCAAAATCTCACCCCGTGGGGTCAAAATGATCACAAGAACGGTGAGCAAAAATCCCAGAACCACGCGGGGGGACCTAGTGAATGAACTGCAGAGAGCTGGGACCAATGTAACAAAGCCTTCCATCAGTAACACACTACGCCGCCAGGGACTCAGATCCCGCAGTGCCAGACGTGTCCCACTGCTTAAGCCAGTACATGTCTGGGCCCGTCTGAAGTTTGCTAGAGAGCATTTGGATGATCCAGAAGAGTATTGGGAGAATGTCCTATGGTCTGATGAAACCAAACTGGAACTGTTTGGTAGAAACACAACTTTTCGTGTTTGGAGGAAAAAGAATACTGAGTTGCATCCATCAAACACCATACCTACTGTAAAGCATGGGGGTGGAAACATCATGCTTTGGGGCTGTTTCTCTGCAAAGGGGCCAGGACGACTGATCTGGGTATGTGAAAGAATGAATGGGGCCATGTATCATGAGATTTTGAGTGCAAACCTCCTTCCATCAGCAAGGGCATTGAAGATGAAACGTGGCTGGGTCTTTCAACATGACAATGATCCAAAGCACACCGCCAGGGCAACGAAGGAGTGGCTTTGTAAGAAGCATTTCAAGGTCCTGGAGTGGCCTAGCCAGTCTCCAGACTCAACCCTATAGAAAACCTTTGGAGGGAGTTGAAAGTCCGTTTTGCCAAGCGACAGCCCCAAAACATCACTGCTCTAGAGGAGATCTGCATGGAGGAATGGGCCAACATACCAACAACAGTGTGTGCCAACCTTGTGAAGACTTACAGAAAACGTTTGACCTCTGTCATTGCCAACAAAGGATATATAAACAAAGTATTGAGATGAAATTATGTTACTGACCAAATACTTATTTTCCACCATAATTTGCAAATAAATTCTTACAAAATCAGACAATGTGATTTTCTGAATTTGTTTTCTCATTTTGTCTCTCATAGTTGAGGTCTACCTATGATGTAAATTACAGACGGCTCTCATTTTTTTAAGTGGTGGAACTTGCACTATTGGTGACTGACTAAATACTTTTTTGCCCCACTGTATTTGCAAACAACAATGAAATTTCTTTTTTTCCATAAATGTGCTATTATTTTCCAAACCAGTGAATCAAAATTATCCATATGTATGGGGCAACACGATGGCTCAGTGGCTGGAGTTTGTATGTTCTCCCTGTGTTTGCATGGATTTCCTCCCATTCTACAAAGACATACTGATAGGGGAAAAAAATACATTGTGATTAGAGATGAGCGAACACCGTTAAATCGAATAGATATTCGATCGAATATCAGGCCGTTCGAGGTATTCGTTCCCAATTGAATACCACGCGGCATACGCAGTAAAAATTCGTATCCCCTCCCACCTTCCCTGGCGCGTTTTTTTTGCACCAATAACTGTGCAGGGGAGGTGGGACAGGAACTACGACAACGGAGGCATGGAAAACATGTGACCTCCAATTCATAAGAACGGCCGCCGCCATATTGGTCAGAGATAGGGAGAAAAACATATCTGCTGAGGGCTGGATAGGCATTAGCTTCAAATAGGCAGGGAAAAACCGAAGAACAACAACAGCTCTTCTGAGAGCTATACACTGCAGGGACAGGAGTCCAGCTTTCCATGGACGGTGGAAAACAGGGATACAGAACAGTTACTTGTTGCTATATACATGCAAACCAGTTTTTGTTAGGGGTGTCCCCACACAAAATAGCATGAATCCAGAGCAGTTACTTCTTGCTATATACGTTCCAACCAGCTTTTATTAGGGGTGTCCCCCCCACAAAATAGCAGGAATCCACAGCAGTTACTTCTTGCTATATATGTTCCAACCAGCTTTTCTCAGGGGTGTCCCCCCAAAAAATAGCAGGAATCCACAGCAGTTACTTCTTGCTATATATGTTCAAACCAGCTTTTATTAGGGGTGTCCCCCCACAAAATAGCAGGAATCCACAGCAGTTACTTCTTGCTATATATGTTCCAACCAGCTTTTATTAAGGGTGTCCCCCCAAAAAATAGCAGGAATAGAGAGCAGTTAGTTCCGGCTATATACACGTGCAAACCAGCTTTTACAGGGGTGTCCCCACCACAAAATAGCAGGAATACAGAGTAGTTAGTTCTTGCTATATATACGTGCAAACCAGCTTTTCTTCGGGGTGTCCCCCACAAAATAGCAGGACTACAGATTAGTTAGTTCTTGCTATATATACTGTCCTATGAAAAAGTTTGGGCACCCCTATTAATCTTAATCATTTTTAGTTCTAAATATTTTGGTGTTTGCAACAGCCATTTCAGTTTGATATATCTAATAACTGATGGACACAGTAATATTTCAGGATTGAAATGAGGTTTATTGTACTAACATAAAATGTGCAATATGCATTAAACCAAAATTTGACCAGTGCAAAAGTATGGGCACCTCAACAGAAAAGTGACCTTAATATTTAGTAGATCCTCCTTTTGCACAGATAACAGCCTCTAGTCGCTTCCTGTAGCTTTTAATCAGTTCCCGAATCCTGGATGAAGGGATTTTGGACCATTCCTCTTTACAAAACAATTCAAGTTCAGTTAAGTTTGATGGTCGCCGAGCATGGGCAGCCTGCTTCAAATCATCCCCCAGATGTTCAATGATATTCAGGTCTGGGGACTGGGATGGCCATTCCAGAACGTTGTAATTGTTCCTCTGCATGAATGCCTGAGTGGATTTGGAGCGGTGTTTTGGATCATTGTCTTTCTGAAATATCCATCCCTGGCGTTAACCAACTTCATCACTGATTCTTGAACATTATTCTCAAAAATGTGCTGATACTGAGTAGAATCCATGCGACCCTCAACTTTAACAAGATTCCCGGTGCCGGCATTGGTCACACAGCCCCAAAGCATGATGGAACCTCCACCAAATTTTACAGTGGGTAGCAAGTGTTTTTCTTGGAATGCTGTTTTTTTTGGACGCCATGCATAACGCCTTTTTGTATGACCAAACAACTCAATCTTTGTTTCATCAGTCCACAGGACCTTCTTCCAAAATGAAGCTGGCTTGTCCAAATGCGCTTTTGCATACCTCAGGTGACTCTGTTTGTGGCGTGCTTGCAGAAACGGCTTCTTTCTCATCACTCTCCCATACAGCTTCTAATTGTGCAAAGTGCGCTGTATAGTTGACCGATGCACAGTGACACCATCTGCAGCAAGATGATGCTGCAGCTCTTTGGAGGTGGTTTGTGGATTGTCCTTGACTGTTCTCACCATTCTTCTTCTCTGCCTTTCTGATATTTTTCTTGGCCTGCCACTTCTGGGCTTAACAAAAACTGTCCCTGTGGTCTTCCATTTCCTTACTATGTTCCTCACAGTGGAAACTGACAGGTTAAATCTCTGAGACAACTTTTTGTATCCTTCCCCTGAACAACTATGTTGAACAATCTTTGTTTTCAGATCACTTGAGAGCGGGCTGTCCATGCTCGGCGACCATCAAACTTAACTGAACTTGAATTGTTTTGTAAAGCGGAATGGTCCAAAATCCCTTCATCCAGGATCCAGGAACTGATTAAAAACTACAGGAAGCGACTAGAGGCTGTTATCTTTGCAAAAGGAGGATCTACTAAATATTAATGTCACTTTTCTATTGAGGTGCCCATACTTTTGCACCGGTCAAATTTTGGTTTAATGCATATTGCACATTTTCTGTTAGTACAATAAATCTCATTTCAATCCTGAAATATTACTGTGTCCATCAGTTATTAGATATATCAAACTGAAATGGCTGTTGCAAACACCAAAATATTTAGAACTAAAAATGATTAAGATTAATAGGGGTGCCCAAACTTTTTCATAGGACTGTACGTGCAAACCAGCTTTTCAGGCAGTGTGTAACCGCAAAACAGGGATACAGAGCAATTAGGTCCGGCTATGTATGCTCAATCCAGATATCTAGGATGTGTACCCCCAAAACCTAGGTGGGAGGCACCGAAATTCAGTCAGGCTATGTATGCTCAATCCAGATATCCAGGGTGTGTACCCCCAAAACCTAGGAGGGAGACACCGAAATTCAGTCAGGCTATGTACGCGCAATCCAGTTTTTCACGTTGTGTACCCCCAAAACCTAGGTGGGAGAGACAGAAATTCAGTCAGGCTATGTACGCTCAATCCAGATATCCATGGTGTGTAACCAGATATCCTTTCTGGTATACACCGAAATTCAGTCAGGCTACGTACACTCAATCCAGATATCCACGGTGTGTACCCCCAAAACCTAGGTGGTATACACAGAAATTCAGTCAGGCTATGTACGCTCAATCCAGTTTTTCATGGTGTGTAACCCCAAAACCTACCTGGGAGACACAGAAATTCAGTCAGGCTTTGTACGCTGAATCCAATTTTTAAGGGTCTACCCCCCAAAGCTAAGTGGGAGACAGGCCATGTATGGTCAATCCTGTTTTTAATGCTGTACCCCCCAAAGCTAAATGGGAGACACAGCAATTCAGTCATGCTATATTAGCTCAATCCAATTTTTAAGGATCTACCCCCCAAAAGCTAAGGGTGATACACAGCAATTCAGTCACGCTATATCAGCTCAATCCAATTTTTAAGGATCTACCCCCAAAAGCTAAGTGTGATACAGAGCAATTCAATCATGCTATATCAGCTCAATCCAATTTTTAAGGGTCTACCCCCCAAAAGCTAAGTGTGATACACAGCAATTCAGTCACACTATATTATTTCAATCTAATTTTTTGTTCAATCCAGTATTGTTTGCTGTCCATGATGTGAACTATGCCTTTGTCTCTTGAAAAGCAACCCAACATGAAGTCAGCCATGTGTGCCAGTGTGTTACTTGGCATGACTTTGCTGCCCTCAACTGTATGAGTCACTCTCCATTTCCTCCATTTTCACTTACGAAAATGGCCGCACTTTGACCAGTATATCAGGTACAATGGTGTAGGTTTCAAAGAACCTTTGCACCAACAAGTTGAAAACGTGGGCCAGGTGTGGACCGTGTTTGAGTCTGGCAAGCTCCAGATCTGCTACCAGGTTCCGGCCATTATCACATACACAAACATGCCTGGGCCCAGGTGCAGTGAGAAAAACCATATTGCCATATCATCCTGGATGGCATCCCTCACCTCGGACGCAGTGTGCTGTCTGTCCCCCAAGCTGATGAGCTTCAGCACAGCATGCTGACATCTTCCCACGCTAGTGGTACAGCGTTTTCAGCTCGTAGTTGGGGTCGTGTTTGCAGCGCAGGAGTAGGCTTTCAGAGAACCCCTGCCATGAATTTTGGGATGGGAGAGGAGATAGGCGACTCCAGTTTGCACCCCAGGCCCAGACTCCACTACATTCACCCGGCCTGTCATTAAAGATAAGCAGCATCCCTGACCGCAGGCATTTGTCGATGCGTTGGTTGTCAAGTGGACCTTGCAGCAAAGCGCGGAACTCTGGGTCCCACTGATGTTATGGGACACGTGCAGGCGCAAGGCGGGGACAGCACACCAAGATAAGTAGTAACGGCTAGGCCCAGCATAGGGAGGTGCCCCAGCTGCCATTTGGTGACGGAAGGCCTGGGGATCCAGAAGCATAAACGCCAACATCTCCAGGGCCAGTAGTTTTTAGATGAGGCCGTTAAAGGCTTGGTCATGTGGGTGGCTTGCGCTGTACTTCTGCCTGCAATGAAACGCCTGGGAGATGGGGAGTGGCTGGGAAGAGGCGCATGATGGTGCAGGCCAAAAGGGCAGATGAGGGTGAACTCTCCAATGTGTCAGAGACAGATGTGTAGGTGTCCAGGCTGGTGGTCCGGACTGCAGCACCAGCACTGTAAACAGTGGAAGAGGTAGTGTCGGCAATGCCGGGCGACGATTGTCCTGCGTTTGCTCTCTCCCACTAAGCCCAGGGCTTGCCTTCCAAATGACAGTGCACGCAAAAGGTGGTAAGGTTGCTCTTTTCAGAGCCCCTACTCATTTTAGACATGCAAAGTGTGCAAACCACACTAAATTTGCCATGTAACTGTCATGTAAATGATGGGTCTATCCATTGGCTGTTCATTTTGATGAAAGTTAGCCGGTCAGCACTGTCACTATCACTATCCATGATGATGCCACCAGCTGCGCTGAAGACCCTTTCCGATAGCACGCTGGCAGCAGAGAAGGACCTCCAAGGTGTACAGCGCAAGTTCCAGCCACAAATCCTACTTGAAGACCCAATAAGTGTAGGGCACAGAGGGATCGGAGAGGACAGGGCTGGGTCGGCCAGGTACTCCCGCAACATGCGCCTATACTTGTCCCTCCTGGTGACACTAGGCCCCTCAGTGGCGGTAGTTTGGCCAGGGGGTGCCATTAACGTGTCCCAGACCTTGGAGAGTGTGCCCCTGTTTGGTGTTGACTGGATGGCAGTTGTTAGCCTGTTGGAGGAATAAGTCTGGCAACATGGGCGAGTTTTGCATGAGTGGCTAGTACACGGAAAATCTTTGGCCTTGCTGCATCTGGAGATTCCTCTGCCTCTAGCCATCTTTTTTGCTGCTGCGCTTGCATCCACATCTGCACTTCTTTCGCCCCTAGACATCATCCCAGTCCATGCCTCTGTAAAAGGACCCGAAAATAGATCCTGGGAGGGGGCAAGGGTGGGATGACTCTGTTGGGAAGATTGGGCATGTTGGGAGGAAGGAGGGGCAGCCTCTTGGGTATGAACACGACTGCAGGTAGTGGCTGACAGGCTGGTGGAAAAGCAGCTGGAAGCATTATCCGCTAGCCATTGTAACACCTGTTCCTGGTGCCTGGTCTGCATTGTACCCTGCACCCTGCTTAACGCAGCTGTCATATCAGGAATTGTGATGAGCGCATGATAATGTTTCTAGTCCAGTGGAAAGGATGGAACAGGATTTCACATAAGTCTGCCACCCATGGAAACTCATGGTGCAGAAACTGAGGGAGCTGGCTTTGATGAACCCATGGGTTTTGGAGATGGAACTGCTGCTCACACACCCTGTTCAACATATGGTATCTAGGGTTTCAGCGTGTGGTGACCTGGCACAACAGCCGGTGCTTTGGGCAGATGTAGGCATTGCTGGAGTGTATTGAGGCTAGCAGCAGCTACTGTAGACTTTCCAAAGTGGGCGCACAAGCGCCGCAGTTTAACCAGTAGCTCGTGTAAATTGGGGTACGTTCTTAGAAACCGTTGCACCAATAATTTGAAAATGTGGGCCATGTGTGGACCGTGTTTGAGTCTGTCAAGCTCCAGATCTGCTACCAGGTTCCGGCCGTTATCACATACGTCAACATGACTGGGCCCAGGTGCAGCGGGGCAAAAAACATTGCAATCTCATCCTGGATGGCATCCCTGACCTCGTAGGCAGTGTGCTGTCTGTCCCCCAAGCTGATGAGCTTCAGCACGGCCTGCTGACATCTCCCCATGCCAGTGTTGCAGAGTTTCCAGCTCGTAGCTGGGGTCGATTTAACGGTGGCAGAGGAGGAGGAGGGTGGTGCTTCAGCACTCCTGCCAGGAATTTTGGGCAGGTAGATAAGGCAGGCTGCCACAGTTTGCGACCCAGTCCCAGCCTCAACTACATTCAGCCAGTGTGCCGTGATTGAGATGTAGCGTCCCTGGCCACATGCACTTGTCCACGTGTCGGTGGTCAAGGGGAACGTTGTGCAAAGTGCAGAACTTAGGGCCCGCCTGATGTTACAGGACACGTGCTGGTGCAAGGCTCAACTCACCCTAAGAACCAAAAACACTGCTGGTGAATTGCAACTGCAAACACTGAAAACACTGAAAACACTGAAAACACTGCTGGTGAATTGCAACTGCAAACTAAACAATCCCAGTTCTTTTAGCCGCTCCTCATAGGACATGGTTTGCAGACCTTCCACCATTTTGGTTGCTCTTCTCTGGACTTGTTCCAATATATCGAATTCAAGAAAGACATCGATATATTGGAGCAAGTCCAGAGAAGAGCAACCAAAATGGTGGAAGGTCTGCAAACCATGTCCTATGAGGAGCGGCTAAAAGAACTGGGATTGTTTAGTTTGCAGAAGAGAAGGCTGAGGGGAGATTTAATAGCAGTCTACAAATATCTGAAAGGTAGTCACAGTGCAGAGGGATCTACCCTATTCTCTTTAGCACAAGGAAGTACAAGAAGCAATGGGATGAAACTAAAGGGAAAGAGATACAGATTAGACATTAGGAAAAACTTTCTGACAGTGAGGGTAGTGAGAGAGTGGAATAGGCTGCCACGGGAGGTGGTGGGCGCTCCATCAATGAAAATCTTCAAGCGGAATCTGGATAAACATATAGCTGGGATGATTTAGGAAAACCTGCACTCGCAGGGGGTTGGACCCAATGGCTCTTGAGGTCCCTTCCAACTCTACCATAAGAAAAAAAAAAGAATTTTGTTCCGTTCCAAAGATTTGGCTCAGTCGCAGCTCCAGAACATGCCTTGAAAGGCAAGGTTTCCTTTAGTGGCTCCATCTCAGCAGGATGATAATGGTGAAGCTTGGCTAAATCTGGCGTCGAAAGGGAAAGTGGTTTCTGATCTACATCTAAAGTACTGGAACATGTTGTTTGGACGATCAACACCTGATCAGAACCCTGTAGGGGAAATGTAGAGTCCGATATTAAAGGACCATTACCGGTAGTAGTGGTTGCAGCCAATTCTCCACCTTTGTGGTCCTCTAAATAAAAGTTACCCCCAGGACTTGATGCCAAAATGTTATCAATTTCCCAATCCAAATCAAGGTCAATGTCTGGGACCTCAGTCCAATCCACTGCATCAATCCCACACAATGAGAGTGATGGTTCTGGAACCACCGTTTTAGGGGCTAACAATTTTAAAGGGGCTAACACTCTGCTATTCCAAGGCTCAACTCACCCAAAGGGCAAAAAACTCTGCTAGTGCAAGGCTGAACTAAGTTAAAGGGCCTAAAACTCTGCTGGTAAGAGGCTGAAGTCACCTAAAGAGCCTCAATCTCTGCTGGTAGCTCAGCTTAAGGGCGCCTAACATAATTTGGAAGGGCTCACGTTAAGGGCCAGAAAAGTGAATTTTGGAAGGTCTTACCACATCACACACACTCACACATATTCACAATGACAGTTCAGGGTGGGTATTGTTGGATTTCTCATTGCCTATTCCATCTGTGATTGTCATGGGCAACGTGATTTAAAGGGGTGCTTGTTAATGTTTCTTTAGCTTAAATTTGGGTTTCTGTCCATCCATTTGGGGAAGTAAGAAGGTTTCCAGGTATTTTTCCACTTTGATAGAGGTTTTTTTGAGTGTGGAAAGTGTGTAGTTAATAGGCTGTGATATTGGGGTAAAACAGTGACTTGGGCTTGTTAGATGCACCCAGGCATGCCTCCCCTGCTGTCCCAGTTGCATTCCAGAGGTGTTGTCATCATTTGCTGAGGTGTCATAGTGGACTTGGTGACCCTCCTGAGTCGAATGGTGGGTTCCCCTGAAACGAAGCATTTTTTCCCATAGACTATAATAGGGTTCAATATTCGTTCGAATAGTCGAATATTGAGCATCTATTTGAAACGAATATCGAATATTTTACTGTTCGCTCATCTCTAATTGTGATCCCTATATGAGGCTCACAATCTACATTAAAAAAAATATCCATATGTATTTAGTATTAACAGAATTGTACTGACCCATTGAATAAAATTAACATATAGAAGAAAAGGAGAAACAACCAAGTGGGGCCGCGCTAATGGCAGTTTAACATATAGTCCATATAAACGTCCTTATAGAATTCTAACGTCAATACACTCGTTATATGCCTTTTTGAAACACAATTGAGTGTCACACTACCGCATTCGTAGGGCAGCGTCTTCGGTAACACGGCTCAAGGTTGGAAATACATCTAAAAAGAAGGCTGGGAGGATCCCTAGGCTGAAGAACCAGTTGTGCGCTTACAATATTGATGCGTAGGTAGAATATAAAATTGGTTTATTTAAATAATAATAATAAACCAATTTTTTATTCTACCTACGCATCGACATTGTGTTTACCGTAAGGAGCGCGCAACTGGTTCTTCAGCCTGGGGATCCTCCCAGCCTTCTTTTTAATAAAATTAACATGTTAGTTATAAAGCAATGCCAAATGTAAAATGCAAGATCAATGGTGGCAGATAATCAGTAAGTACAATGTAACTAATCCTGCAAGATACAAACCCCTATATATCAATGTCTATGGAAAATGAAAAAGGCTTTTTTGCTAAAATAGTATCAGCACATAAAGGTGCTGATACCTCAGTTGCATCTGTTACCATGGTAACTGCAGCCACCAACCAATAAGATTGCTGGATCTGTATTTCAAAAAGCAGTTGGATGTCGTCAGTTACTGCAGTGATGGAAGAGATGGACATTGTGCACTCGGCTCTGCAGAGGTGATAACCGTATGGTGACGTCTTTGGTAAGAGATCTGATCGTATTTCTGAGGTAACAGTATTGTTATTGGACCACTGCTCTGATATTGTGCAGAAAATATCTGTTTAAACTAAATGATCATAGCTAGTACCTCAAGACACTGGATCTTAGGTGACAATAGTTGAATCCAAAGTCACAGAAACAAGAACAGGTGCGAACAATACAATAGTATAGTACAATAATTCAGTAAATAAAATAATACAATAATAATAGCAAAGAACATTAAAGTAAAAATAGAAGAGTATAATAATGGTAATAGTGATGTCGGCAATAAGATTAACAATATTTATAATTTCCTGATGTCTACCATTATTACCGCTAGTGCTGAACTGGAAGTAAGTAAATGGAATAAATAAATAAAGTAAATAAAATAAAATAATAACAAAATAAATATTATAATAATAATAAAATATAAAACATTTTATGTGTAAATCTATGTCATGTATATATTCATGTATGATATATATATCAAGGTGCCACATGTATAATGTCCATGTGTGATATATGTAAATGTATGTCATGTACTGTAAATATTTATATGTTTAGAAATATCTGTAAATAGTGACCGCATGTAATGAAGATATCTCTATATACTGAATGTGTACGGTGTGTATACATACTGTATAGAAATATCCATTTATATTGTATATAGCTATATCTATATATCTCTATGTATAGCTAGAGATTTCTGTAAATAGTGTACATATATGTAATACATATTTCTATGTACATTATGTATAACGCTAGGTTCATATCTGGGTATAAGGCTCTATTAAGGAGCCTCCACTGCAGAATCAGTCTAACATCACAGGACTCTTCTTGTCCAGAGAAATATGAGAAAACATATTGTAAACTCAACAGTTCCTATTGGCATCCACCATTAAATGGACCTGTTTAGGCCATTCTTCTGTTCCCATAACAGAACAGAGGAAAGAATAACAATAAAAGCTGATGTGAATATACAGTATATATATATATATATATACAGTCCTATGAAAAAGTTTGGGCACTCCTATTAATCTTAATCATTTTTAGTTCTAAATATTTTGGTATTTGCAACAGCCATTTCAGTTTGATATATCTAATAACTGATGGACACAGTAATATTTCAGGATTGAAATGAGGTTTATTGTACTAACAGAAAATGCGCAATATGCATTAAACCAAAATTTGACCGGTGCAAAAGTATGGGCACCTCAACAGAAAAGTGGCATTAATATTTAGTAGATCCTCCTTTTGCAAAGATAACAGCCTCTAGTCGCTTCCTGTAGCTTTTAATCAGTTCCTGGATCCTGGATAAAGGTATTTTGGACAAACAATTCAAGTTCAGTTAAGTTAGATGGTCGCCGAGCATGGACAGCCCGCTTCAAATCATCCCACAGATGTTCAATGATATTCAGGTCTGGGGACTGGGATGGCCATTCCAGAACATTGTAATTGTTCCTCTGCATGAATGCCTGAGTCGATTTGGAGCGGTGTTTTGGATCATTGTCTTGCTGAAATATCCATCCCCGGCGTAACTTCAACTTCGTCACTGATTCTTGAACATTATTCTCAAGAATCTGCTGATACTGAGTGGAATCCATGCGACCCTCAACTTTAACAAGATTCCCGATGCCGGCATTGGCCACACAGCCCCAAAGCATGATGGAACCTCCACCAAATTTTACAGTGGGTAGCAAGTGTTTTTCTTGGAATGCTGTTTCTTTTTGGACGCCATGCATAACGCCTTTTTTTATAACCAAACAACTCAATCTTTGTTTCCAAAATGAAGTTGGCTTCTCCAAATGTGCTTTTGCATACCTCAGGCGACTCTGTTTGTGGCGTACGTGCAGAAACGGCTTCTTTCTCATCACTCTCCCATACAGCTTCTCCTTGTGCAAAGTGCGCTGTATAGTTGACCGATGCACAGTGACACCATCTGCAGCAAGATGATGCTGCAGCTCTTTGGAGGTGGTCTGTGGATTGTCCTTGACTGTTCTCACCATTCTTCTTCTCTGCCTTTCTGATATTTTTCTTGGCCTGCCACTTCTGGGCTTAACAAGAACTGTCCCTGTGGTCTTCCATTTCCTTACTATGTTCCTCACAGTGGAAACTGACAGGTTAAATCTCTGAGACGTTTTGTATCCTTCCCCTGAACAACTATGTTGAACAATCTTTGTTTTCAGATCATTTGAGAGCGGGCTGTCCATGTTCGGCGACCATCAAACTTAAATGAACTTGAATTGTTTTGTAGAAAGAAATGGTCCAAAATACCTTTATCCAGGATCCAGGAACTGATTAAAAGCTACAGAAAGCGACTAGAGGCTGTTATCTTTGCAAAAGGAGGATGTACTAAATATTAATGTCACTTTTCTGTTGAGGTGCCCATATTTTTGCACCGGTCAAATTTTGGTTTAATGCATATTGCGCATTTTCTGTTAGTACAATAAACCTCATTTCAATCCTGAAATATTACTGTGTCCATCAGTTATTAGATATATCAAACTGAAATGGCTGTTGCAAACACCAAAATATTTAGAACTAAAAATGATTAAGATTAATAGGGTTGCCCAAACTTTTTCATAGGACTGTATATATATATATATATATATATATATATATATATATATATATATATATATATATATATATATATATATATTTTAAGAGGTTATGCCATTAAAGCAAGTAAAGCATAACCCCTTTGTGCGCTTGTGTGACTGCTTCAGTCACATCTATGAGGCCACCAGAGATTGTGGTCTTGTTGAATCCATACAAGTCGTGCGTTAAGTGTCTTTAATGGCACACCCCTTTTAATTACATTTACTAGTATACATCTTATACACAGTATATATAACATGTATAGATAGTCATGTCTGTAAGTATTGCTAGTTAGCAGCCTCTTTACAATATATGCATGTAGTGTGTGTATTTAGACAAGTCTGTAGGTATTTCTAACTATATGTAAAATGTATGTTTATATACAGTATGTGCAAGGTGTGTATCCTGTATTTATATATATATATATATATATATATATATATATATATATACACAGTATATATACATACATGTATACACACATATGTATTACACCTACATAATTTCTGTGCAAGGTGCCTACTATATATCATATATATGCAATAGGTATCTATGTTAAAGGGAGTCTGTCACCAGAACCCAGCTTATCACCCTAGTAATACAGATAGATAGGTTAGGGTCACCTGAGTCAAATGGTGTTTTCCCCTTGTGAATCGCTGCCTCCATTGCCAAGATATCACAGTTTTTGTCAAAATGAAAATAAGCTTTTTGGAGCAATGAGGGTGTTCCTGATTAGCAAATTGGAACAATTAGGATGTTGCCATTGCTCCAAAGAGCTTATTTGTATATTGACAAGAAAAGTGATATCTTAGTCATGGACAAGGGGAAAACACTGTTTGATTCAGGTCACCCTAACCTATCTAACTTTGGGGTTAATATGCTGAGATCTAGTAACAGAACTCCTCTTAAGATATAGAAATAATGAAAATTAAAATGGTTGTCCAGGCTTAAATTTTATTTTTTAATTAGGCTGGGAGAGGGGAAAAAAATAATTTAAAAAACTTATCTGTCCCCGATGCTCAGGTGTCCTCCCAGTGTGGATTCTCTACAGAGGGCAGTGTTAGGGGCTGTTGCTCTGCATATAATTTTTAGAATTATATTTTTAACACTGCCCCGCCAATATTATTATTATCCCTACACTATGACATCACTGTGCCAACACAGGGATAAATCATAGCCGGACTGCTGCCGCTATTAGAGACTAACCCAGTCATTGTGTTCCACCATAGTGGGGCCAATAGGGGCGCAGCTTTGCCATGATTATTTCAGTTTTTGAACATTGCCCTGCCAATGTAATTATTATCCCTGTACTTTCAGTGTGTCCCACTATAGGAATAAATCACAGCGGGACTGCTGCAGTGTATATATATATATATATATATATATATATATATATATATATATATATATATATATACTGTATATACATATATACACAGTGTATTGTATATATATTGTTGCTGCTGTATATATATATTTATAGTTATATTTAAGTGTATGGCATGCAATAAAAACACAAAATAAGTGAATAAAAGGTGAAACTAAAATAAGTATATGAAATATACTAGTCCATAATTGTAAAAAAGTCATAAAAAAGTGAAAACCCAACTTATAAATCACAAAAAAAGTTATAGTTTTAATTTCCTTTGTTCTTCTTGTCTTTGTCTTTACTGAATAAGTGTGCAGAGGCTGGGAGTGCCAGAGATTAATCTGATTAAATTTATCAGACAAATCTCTAAGTACAAAGGTTTTTTTAATTTTTTTTAATGCAGGCACAGATAGTTTTGATACAGGTCCATATGAGACACCAAACCCCTGTACATAAGGTTAGCTGTAGGTGGTTTAGTGTCCCATATTGACCTGACAGTTTCCCTTTAATTCAATGGTATGTAATATAATTACTGAATCAATGTTTGAGATATCTGTTTGTGGGTTTGTGTGTTTGGATGTTTGTTACTCAATCACACCCAAACAGCTGATTGGATTTCTTAGAAATTTCACACACACCTACATATTGGCCAGGAAGGAGTAATAGGCTACTTTAAAAGTGTGTCACTCACCCCAAAACGCCACCGCGACCCTCAAAAGTTGTCTCCGGCTCCACGTCGCCCCTGCCATGACGTCAACGCAGGTTGTTACATGCAGGTCCTATTGGTGGAGGCCGGAGTGTGGGTGGGATAGGGATACAGGTCAGCAGCCCTATAGGTTGACGCCGATATGTGGGCGTGGCCAGCATGCATGGACACTTCACTCAACATTGCGGCACCTCCACCACACAGCCACCCGTGCACGGTCTTCCCAGCGCTGACATGCTGGCCGGCCACACATTCCTCCCATGCCAGCATAACATGCAGCAGCGCAAACACGCCTCCAGCCCTGAGCCGCCTGTACCCACGTACTGTGAGGACCACAACATAGACGTCTTGCCAAACTCCCCGCTGCTGCCGGCTCATGTTGCGGTCACCATACGCAGACCTCAATAGCATCTACATGGTGAGTGTTGCGACTTCTGGCAACGGCACGTTCCTTGGGGTGGGTGGGGGGTTCAACAGTTGATATGTTGGGTGGGAGGGGTCAAGTGTTGATTGAGGAGGGGGGTTGGGAGCAGAGAGCTGAGGGTGAGTAGGGGGGGAGGCTGATTCCACAGGTTAAATGGGGGGCGTGGGAGGATCACTGGTGTCATGGGTGGGTAGTACTGGGCGCAGGGCTGGCAATGTGCAAGGTGACTGTAGGACCTAAAGGGGGTAGGGGGCGCAGGTGGGAGGTAAGGGGAGGGGCTGAGGGCACGCTTAGATAGTTAAGAGGGAGTCGGGGAAACAGCAGCGGGGCTGTGGGGTCCCCCCCCACCAGGGTGTGGGAGAGGCCCACAGCAGCCGCAAGGATAGGGGCGTAGGGGACAACGGGCCGTGCAAGGGTGGGGGGTCGCGGACGAAGTCGCGGGTACAGCTGGTACAGTAGCGTAACTACCGCGGAGGCAGTGGAGGCAGCTGCCACAGGGCCCAGGACATTAGGGGGCCCGGAGACAGCTGCTACCGCTGCATTTTTTTCTTTTTTCTTAATAGGCCATTACCAGCTGGAGTCCAGCCAGTAACGGGCCCTATTTACTTACTATGGGGCATAATACTGTGGGCAGGGGCCACTATGGGGCATAATACTGTGTGCAGGGGCCACTAAGGGACATAATAGAGCATGCAGGAATGCAGAGGAGGGGTCGGTCGAGGTCTTCGGCGTCGGTGGGGAGGCCATGTCAAAAGTTTGCCATGGGGCCCCACCATTTCTAGTTACGCCACTGGACACGTGGTACCACAAGTCGCAGGACTGAACACGCGGCTGAACACACGGTACCACACGTCGCAGGATTGGATATGCGGCTGAGCACAGGGTACCACACGTCCCAGGATTGGACACGCAGCTGAGCACGCGGTACCACACATCGCAGGATTAACTTAACAGGCTTAGCACGTGGTACCACACGTCGCAGAATTGGAAAAGCGACTCAACACGTGGTACCAAGCGTCGCAGGACTGGACACGTGGTACCAAACGTCGTAGAATTGGACATGTGCCTCTGCACGTGGTACCACACATTGGAAACGCCACTGAGCATGCAGTACCACACGTTGCAGGATTGGACACGCAGCTGAGCACATGGTACCACACGTCGCAGGATTGGACATGCAGCTGAGCACGCGGTACAACACATCGCAGGATTGACATGCGGGGTAGCACGTGGTACCACACATCGCAGGATTCACATGCAGCTCAGCACGTGGTACTACACATCACTGGATTGGACACACGGCTGAGCATGCTGTACCACACGTCGCAGGACTGGACATGCGGCTGAACACGTGATATTACAGGTCGCAGGAATGGAAAAGCAGCCTCCGCACGTGGTACAACGCATTGCAGGATTGGACAAGCGGTACCACACATCGCAAGTTTGGACACGCGGCTCAGCACGCGGTACCACATGCCGCAGGATTGGACACGCAGCTCAGTACACAGTATCACACATCAGAGCTTTACTACAGGTTTCCATAGCAACCCAGCCATTAAATGGGCAGGACGCTGTGGATGACACTGTTACACAAGGTCACATTCACACAGCTTTACTCCAGGTATCCATAACAACCAATCGCAGGTTTTACACGGATATCCAAACTGAAATACACATGATCACATGACTCTTATAGACACACACAAATGACGTACAAAATACACCAGTGTAAAAATAGGCAAACCTTATGGGGCCACTACACAAACATAAAATTAAATATACCTGTGTGAAGCCAGGTCCTCCTGCTAGTATATATATGTGTATGAGTATGGCTTGAGAAAGGCTCCAGGCATTGGAGCTGAAATGTCACACATGCGATACATGTGTACAAGAAGTGTCAATAATATAATAAGAATTTCTATATACAGTATATGTGCCCATCAACCACTTAGTGGCCACTTAGATTTTTAAAATAAAATACAATTTTATAGTTATCAGAGCCAAGTCAAGGTGGAGTTTCCAAGAAGCATTTGTACAAAATAAAAGCTTTTTATATAAATGATGACTACATATACATTCCACTATCTCTGATACAGTAGGTTAGAATATATGGTTATTATTAAGATAATAGATTTTGAGGACCAGCTCATACCTTTGTTAATGTACAAAAAAAGATAATTTCTCCTTGGGTTAAAAAACATGACTGATTTTTCTTAATAACAATGAAATATGTTTCCTTGACTGACTTTACACCATTATTAAAGGCACGTGAAAAAAGGTTTTGGAAAAGCAGTATAATGGGTTCTTGACCTTGTCTTCTGCTTACAATCAGAATTCATATCACAAATGATTGCATTTATTATTTAATACTGTGCAGACGTCGTGGACTTCTTATGTTATAAGAACACAAACGAATGTCACACAGAAACTTTTTATCTTTTATAAAGGGTTTTAGGCATAATCAGACAGTACATTGTCAGCGCTGCACCTGGTTTTTGAAAGGTTGCCCTTGGGGGTTTTAGGGTAGAGAAAAATTTTGAAATATTTTTCATCCTTACTTGGCTAAGATAGATAGTGTGAGAGAGTGAAGGGTGTAGTCTGGGAAGACAAGTATATTCAAGCCAGCTGATACTGGCTAATCAGCAGCAGCAGAGACATGCAGAGGCCAATGCAGTGCAGCGAGAGGCTAATGCAGCGCAACAAGAGGCTAACAGACTGTTGCAGCAGAGACATGCAGAGGCTAATGCAGCGCAACAAGAGGCTAACAGACTGTTGCGGCAGAGACATGCAGAGGCCTATCAGCAGCAGCAGCAAGCTAATGCGGCGCAACTGAAGAACAACTTTTGGCCAAGCAGATTTCCATGTTGCTGGCTGCTCAGCAAAAGGCCGACCCAGCAAAGCCAGAGCAGGATGGCAGGAAAGAGGTCCGTAAAGCGCTGTGGCCTATCTGACTGGGTTTGAAAGAGTGGCCACCCATGAGAGGCTTCCACTGCAGCTCTGGGCAGAGGTGTTGGCTCCTTTCTTAGTTACTGAGCCCCAGCAAGCTTATTTTGATCTGAGTGAACAGGATGCATGTGATTACCAGCGCGTGAAAGCAGAAAGCAACCTTATCGCCGGACGAAGCTGGAGTTGGCACATAAACATGTGCTAGGGGGTCACCTAGGTGCCACAAAAACACTGGACCGCATATTGCAGCGTTTTTATCAGCCTGGGGTATATCATGAGGTTAAAGTGTTTTGTGAAACATGTCCAGAGTGGCAGTTGCATGCCCCCATGGCCCATTTTCGAAGCCCCCTGGTACCTCTGCCCATTATTGAGGTGCCCTTTGAAAGGATTGCCATGGACTTGGTAGGTCCTTCAGTTAAGTCCGCTTGAGGGCATCAGCATATTTTGGTAGTCATGGACTATGCTACCCGATATCCAGAAGCCATCCCTCTACGGCACACATCAGCAAAACTGATAGCCAAAGAGTTGTTCACCATGTTTTGCCGATTGGGACTACCCAAGGAGATCCTCACAGATCAGGGTACCCTGTCTATGTCTAAAGTCACCAGGGAATTGTGTAAACTTTTTAATATCAAACAGTTGTGTACATCTGTTTACCATCCCCAGACTGACGGGTTAGTAGAACGGTTTAAGAAAACCGTAAAAAATATGCTGAAAAAGGTGGTCAGCAAGGATTGAAAAAACATGGGAGCAAGACCCCCCCCCCCCAAAAAAAAAAAAAAAAAAGTGTTATTGAACATATTGCTGGTATGTAGGACAGGATAGGATAGCGGCAGTCATGCCCATGGTTAGAGAGCATCTGCAGGAGGCCCAAAAGACTCAAAGCCGTTTTTACAATATGTCGGCAAGGGTAAAGACCTTTAAACCCGGTGACCGAATAATTGTACTCGTTCCCACAGTGGAGAGTAAGTTTCTTGCCAAATGGCAAGGCCCCTATGAGGTAATGGAAAAGATAGGGGAAGTGAACTACAAGGTTCGTCAGCCAGGTAGGAGAAAACCTGAACAGGTTTATCATGTAAGGGTGCATTCACACTGAGTAAACGCTAGCTTATTTTGTAGAGTAAAATTACACTTGTAAATTTTGCTATCCCATTGACTTCAATGATATTTTTTTACAAGTGTAAAAATACGCCTGTAAAAAATACGCCTGTAAAAAATACGCCTGTAAAATGTCATTGAAGTCAATGGGATAGCAAAATTTACAAGTGTAATTTTACTCTACAAAATAAGCTAGCGTTTACTCAGTGTGAATGCACCCTAAACCTGCTAAGGGTGCATTCACACTGAGTAAACGCTAGCTTATTTTGTAAAGTAAAATTACACTTGTAAATTTTGCTATCCCATTGACTTCAATGATATTTTTTTACAAGTGTAAAAATACGCCTGTAAAAAATACGCCTGTAAAAATACGCCTGTAAAATGTCATTGAAGTCAATGGGATAGCAAAATTTACAAGTGTAATTTTACTTTACAAAATAAGCTAGCGTTTACTCAGTGTGAATGCACCCTAAAGGTGTGAAAAGGCAGAGAAAGTCTGCTTACAGAAAGGTCTCCAGCTAAACTGTCTCCCGTGAAATCCCCACAGGCTGTAGTTGGGATTATAGAAGTAGCAGCAGGGGTAGGAATATCAGAGACCCTCACAAAAATCCAGCAACAAGAATGCCAAGAGTTTGAAGCTAGGAATACAGATGTGTTCTCTGAGCAACCCGGGCGTACATCTCTAATCAAACATTATATTGTTACTGAGCCCCATGTGAAAGTACGGATGAGGCCGTACCGGGTCCCCGAGGCTCACCAACAAGCCATTTCACTGGAGGTGCAGAAAATGCTGAATTTGAGAGTCATCGAGGAGTCTAAAAGTGAATGGGCCAGTCCCATTGTTCTAGTTCCAAAACCAGATGGGACATTGAGTTTCTGCAATGACTACAGGAAGCTAAACGAGGTGTCTAAGTTTGACGCCTACCCCATGCCTCAGGTAGACAAACTTATTGAGAGACTGGGAGGGGCTAGTACTTCTCCATGCTTGATCTCACTAAGGGATATTGGCAAGTACCCCTGACAGATAGCGCCAAAGAAAAGACTGCCTTTATCCCCCCTGAGGGACTTTTTCACTATGTCGTGTTACCGTTCAGGCTCCATGGGGTCCCAGCTACATTCCAACGGTTAATGAACATAGTGTTGAAACCTCATAGAAACTATGCCAAAGCGTATCTGGATGACATCATCATTTTTAGCAATGACTGGGAGAGTCATTTGGCCAAGATACAAGCTGTAGTGGATTTGTTGAGAGCAGCTGGCCTGACTGCCAACCCCAAAAAGTGTGCTTTGGGGATGGAGGAGACATGCTATTTGGGGTATGTGATCGGCCGTGGCATAATCAAGCCCCAGGTCAACAAGGTCGATGCTATCCGGGAATGACCTCAACCTCTGAGCACCGAACAAGTTAGGTCATTCCTGCGCATAGTTGGGTATTACAGGCGGTTTATACCCAACTTTGCCACAGTATCTGCTCCCCTGATGGACCTCCTAAAGGGTAAAAAGTCTGTTATGGTGCAGTGGAATGACCAGGCCGAAAGTGCTTTTCAGGCGCTAAAGGTGGCCTTGTGTGGATCGCCTGTCCTCATTATGCCCAACTTTAGGAGGGAGTTTGTGGTCCAGACGGATGTGTCAGATGTAGGGCTGGGAGCTGTCCTGTCTCAGGAGGTGAATGGAAAAGAGAATCCAGTCACCTACCTGAGCAGGAAACTCACACCAGCAGAAAAGAATTACAGCATAGTGGAGGAGTGTCTGGCCATAAAATGGGCATTAGAGGCCCTGAAGTACTATCTGCTTGGGAGGCAGTTCCGTCTGGTGACCAACCACTCACCCCTCACTTGGATGAGCAGGACCAAGAACAAGAATGCCAGGGTTACAAGGTGGTTCTTGTCACTACAGAACTATAAATTCACAGTGGAGCACAGAGCTGGGAAACTGCAAGGCAATGCGGATGACTTGTCTTGAACTTATTGTATGGTGGGTGGAGTTCACCCTGAGGGGTCAGAACTGGGGGGGGGGCGAGGTATATGAAAGAGTGAAGGGTGTAGTCTGGGAAGACAAGTATATTCCAGCCAGGCACCTAAGGGGTGTGTGGTGAGACCCACACCAGGGAGGTCAGCTGACCTAGCAGTGTGGCACCACATAGACAGAGTAGAACTGTCCAGACCGGACCTCCAAAGCAGGTACTGTGCTACCTGTTGTTATTGCCAAGATGGGAGACTGGTAGCCAGTCTCCTGTATAGTCAGGGAAAAGTTTCCTTACGTTTAAGTTAGTTTCTCAGCTGAGAAGGGTTTTGTTTTGTTTATCCTGTGGCTTTGCAAAAGCAGTTTATGCGTTACATGTGAATAAAGCCTGAACTTGTGTGCAATCCAGTGTCTGTGTCCCTGTTTCCTGCACTGCTGCAAGCATCTATCTGAGCGATTCCCCACAATAGATAGATGGAATGCAAAAAAAAAAAAAAAAGAACAAATCAGCACAAAACAAAAGGCTGGACACAAGTCCCCACCAGTCCAGAGCCAATGACTGTATAATAATATTTAAGAAAGTAGACAGCACTCCAATATCAAAAAACAAAGGGACATTTATTAGCCTAGTGCCGTGATGGCGAACCTATGGCACGTGTGCCAGAGAGGGCACACAGAGCCCTCTATGCCGGCACGCATGTGGTCTCCCAGATCGCTCACCAACGGGCAATCCGGGACAGGATCCTTGTTGATGAGGGCCGGCAGTAAAGATAACAACACCAGATGCTTATTTCTGGTATTCATTCTTCTCTCAGCGGAGGTGAACTGACCCAGT